>NC_134271.1:115606397-115806397 GCF_031893055.1 Leptodactylus fuscus | reverse complement strand
GTTATGCTTACCTTTAACTGTGACCATGCCCAGAGCTGCCCGAAATTGGTTATTAATCTCAGAAATCAGAAGTAGGATAAGGATAAAACTGTGCTTGATAGGTTCACTTTTCATATATATATAGCATTATTTACTGCATTTCTCTTTTACTGTGACCCCTCTCTTCCCCCCCCCCCTTTTTGATGATTTTTACTCTGGCCACTAAGCCTAATAGACTGACCCCGGCCAATTCTATAGGGGTTTTCTTTGCAGCAGTCACTTCATTTACATCACATACAGTATTACAATTTCCTGTAGAGATCAGTGTATCAGCTCCCGTCTCTTGCTGTCTAGTCGCCATGAGACTTCTGTAAAGTATATCACCAAATACTGCTAACAGAGCAGAGGGGAAGCTCAGGCAAGATGGCGGCCCTCATAATCATGTACAGAAATAAAAGTCTAAATAATCTACATACAGTATATTATATAATATAGATAGATAGATAGATAGATAGATAGATAGATAGATAGATAGATAGATAGATAGATAGATACCATAGTCATATATTTTCCTATCTGGGTTTAATAATTTAAAAAAAAAAATTGCGATCCATTCCTTATAAGTAGTTGCTACTAGATTACAGCTGGTTGCTGGGGAACCCAGAAGCAGAACACCTTATAATCAATTTCTTATAAAAAGGATTATGTAAAGAGAAAAAAAACCTATATTGAAATGTATTTTTTTTTTACTGTCACCGCATCCACCTACCCTGTCACATCTTTGTCACAAGTTTCTTACCATCAAAGTGAAAAACATAAAGTGTTAAAAGACTCAAAACTGTCAAAAACTCTGTCCTCCAAGCTATACTGTATATAGATAGCATGCTTCATAACATGCCGATGGAGACCATATTGTCAGTTGTCATAAACCCTATTTCTTGCTCCCAACCCCTTCCATTTCCCCATCTCTATTCTAATGACCATATCATCTATACTTCCCTTTTGTTCTATTAGTTTCTATTTTCTCTTCTTCCTGTTCTCCTATTTTCTGATTCTAAAGCTATAATCCTGATATAATGGTGTTGCCCAGCCACAAAAAAAAATAAATAAAAATAATAATAAACTTAGAATGGCATAAAATTCTGTAAAAGAAGGAAGTATTACTCTTGTTTCCTTTCTCCACTCCCCTTCCACAGCTTCTAATCCCCCACAGGTCTTTATATCCTGATGTCTATATCCTGATGGACATCTAACTACTACTATAGCCAATCCCTGACTGTAGTGATGACTTGTCAACACCAGGTTTTGGGGATAATATCACTCCTTAAGGAGAGAGCACTTTCACAGTCGTATGGAGTGTTACAAAGCTTAGCGCCTGTGAAGGAGCTCTCTCCTTAAGGAGTGATATTATCCCCATAACCTGGTCTAAAAGTCTCTCATCTCTGCCAAACCAGTTTTCCCTACGCTGTGCTGAAGAGATCCAACCGGATTGAAACAGCGCTGTCCACAGCTGGGATTCTGTTCCTTTTGAAATAGATCTATTGGTTTGGCTAATCCTCGCATCATAGCAATAGGCTTGTTGAAAAAGTCATGCATGATGTTTAAGAGGGCTACCCCTAGAGGGCAGCAAATAGACATTGTTTTCCTGTTGGGAAACAGATTTGCATATTTTTCCCATTGTCAACACCAGTAATGTCACCTCTTCTGCCAGTTTTCACAACGTTTGGACGCCAGACCTGCAGGATACAGAAGCCAGTGGTGGACCTACGAAGCTGAGTAAGGCAGTCAGTAATGTATTACTTCTTTTGTTACTTTATACCTTTTACAGGCAGTTTTTATTAGTTTTTTTGGATGGCTGAACATCCCCTTTAATATATCCCTTTAATATATTAGATATATAATATTCTGTCTCAGGCTCACACTGTATATATTGCCATTCACATATTTATTAGCTCCAAATTAGAGAAGTGAGAACTGTTTTTGATATTAGTTTAGTCTCCATTAAACTGCTTTTCATATCTTCTAAGGATGCTAGGATGACATTTGAAGATATAAGAAAAATGATTATATAAATATATATTTGGGATTTCTTTATGCCGTGGGGCATTTTTTGGAACACTGCTTGCCACAGGATAGGTTTTCAATTTGATTGAAGTTAATGAGACTGCAGCATCCTCTTGACTGTAGAATAAGATGGTTATATCTACTGAGATTTTAATAGCTTTTTCATAACTTTCCGACTGACATCTGGGAAGTACGATGACAAATGAGGACTCTTAAGATGTCAGATTTTAGGACACATGAGCACTGCGGTGTACTTCTTAATTTTCTGAAGTGCTATTGCGTCTTCTTTTAACAGGAGAACTCAATTAATAACTAGAGAATTGCAACTTACATTTTACTGGTTTTGGCTTCTTAAGGTTGTGTTGTTAAAGGGATTCTATCATTCTAACACGTCGGAATAGCCTTAAGAAAGGCTATTCCTCTCCTACCTTTAGATGTCTTCTCAGCACCGCTCTTTGGTAGAAATCCCGGTTTTCTTTGGTATGCAAATGAGTTCTCTTGCAGCATTGGGGGCGGTTCTCAGTGCTCAAACAGCACTGGGACGTCCCCAATGCTGCGAGAGAACTCTCTAGTAACGCCTCTATCTTCTTCTGGAACGCCCTCTCTCCACATCTTCTTCCTTCGCTGGGGTCAAACTTCTACGCATGCACGCATACGCTTTCTACTGCACATGCGTGCGGCCATTTTTTTGTGGCCACTTATGCGGCATGCTGTGCACAGTACCACACGCTGGAGGATTAGATACGCAAGTCTGCAAACAGTACCACACACCAGAGGATTAGATACGCAAGTCTACACACAGTACCACACACCGGAGGATTAGATATGCATGTCAGCAAACAGTACCACACGCCATAAGATTTGATATGTGCACAGTACCACACATCAGAGGATTAGATATGTGCATCTGTGCACAGTACCACACACTGGAGGATTAGATACGCAAGTCTGCACACAGTACCACATTTCGGAGGAATAGATACGCAAGTCTGCACACAGAACCACATGCTGGAGGATTAGATATGCATGTCAGCAAACAGTACCACACGCCATAAGATTTGATATGTGCACAGTACCACACATCAGAGGATTAGATATGTGCATCTGTGCATAGTACCACACACTGGAGGATTAAATACGCAAGTCTGCACACAGTACCACATTTCGGAGGAATAGATACGCAAGTCTGCACACAGAACCACATGCTGGAGGATTAGATACGCAAGTCTGAACACAATACCACATGCCAAAGGATTAGATACCCAAGTCTGCACACAGTACCGCACACCGGAGGATTAGATGCGCAAGTCTGCACACAGTGCCACACGCCGGAGGATTAGATACATGCGCCAGCACACAGTACCACACGCCGGAGGATTAAATACGCGGCTCTGCACACAGTACCACATGCTGGAGGATTAGATACGCGGCTCTGCACACAGTACCACACGCCGGAGGATTAAATACGCGGCTCTGCACACAGTACCACACACCGGAGGATTGATTACGTGCCTCACCACACAGTACCACACATCAGAGCTTTACTTCAGGTTTCCATAGGAACCCAGCCATTTTTCTTCACTGTTGAATGTCAGCTTTAAAGTGGCAGGGCGCTGTGGATGACACTGTTACACAAAATCACATTCACACAGCTTTACTCCAGGTCTCCATAACAACCGATCGCAGGTTATTCACTGATATCTAAACTGAGATACACACGATCACATGATACTTACACAAACAACTTACAAAATACACCAGTGCAAAACTGGGCAATTCTTATGGGGCCACTACACAAACACAAACTTATATATACCTGTGCGAAGCCGGGTCCTACTGCTAGTAAGAGATAAAATAGGACTAAGGGAAAAGAGAAGAAGAAAAGAAGTGTTGGGATTCCTTATGCTTTTTCTATGTTTGGTGTTCATTGTGTAAAGTGGTGGATCAGAGGTGTAAATCTGCTAGATCTTTCATTCTGCACTCATTGTTTTCGGAGCCTCCAGCATAATGGCCAGTGTGTATAAATATTCTCAGACTGTCTGCTGCATCTCCTAGCAAAGTATATTTACCGTGAAAGCTCCGCACGACGGGCAGACTATTAGAGTCAATGGATACGATTCCTTGGAGAAAATAAGTAGATACTTTGTAAAGATTACACACACTGCTGACGTGAAGCTGGAAGATCTACAGGGAAAACAAATAATGAAGTGAAATAATTGGGAGAAGGGACTGCCATTTTGTTGTAGCTCATTTAATTTACACAATATATCTTTTCTGACCTACAGTGTTGTATGGAAAGGTGTATTCATTGGTGGTTTACGTAACCATTAGGAGTGTTTATTTTCTCAATATGTTGTAATAATTTTCTAGTTTTGAAAAATCCTGGGTTTTTTTTCATGCTATTGCCTAATGTTCTCTTTTCTTTTTACTGATATTGAAAAATAATGTAAAATCTAATGAAATGACAATTTTATTTGTTGATCATTAATAATTAATGTTGATAGCTCTTGGCATACGTCTTTGGTTTATGATATGGCTTTGGGGGAACTCTTCAGGCATTTTCTGATTCATTATTACTAGCATTATCGTTCCACCAGGATAGCAAAAACATTCATTTTTATTGATTAAGTAATGTAATTGTGATTGTATTTTGGTCTTGGATGTTTCTTCTTTGGTGTGTTGGGAGTATATCATGCTCACCATATAATTGTGTTTATGGGATATCTAATACTAAACATATTATAAGATTATTAGCCAAACTTGTCAATTTCAGCAGTAATGGCCGACCTTCTATAATGTATGTGACACCCAACATCTTCCAGTGGCAGATGTTGGAGGAAGTGATGATTGTCAGTAGGATTTCAACTGTGCAGTGTTTTATTTTATTTAAGCTGCCACCAAAGGTGTCTGATAGTGGCCTTCTTACTTTTCCCAGTCTAGTATGCATGCACCCCCTGGCTGTGCTGGGTATACATGTGTATGGGGTAGTTGGACGAGATAGCACAAAAAATAAATTTGTATGGCTGGTTTTAGACAAGTCATGCCTCAGACTGGGATAACAACCACTTTACGAAGAAAGCAATGGGGTTGAAACCATCCTGTGGTCCTCTCTTGCTTGGGGAGTGGGGATCAGAGATTTTTGGGGTAAAGGAATCTCAAACAATAATGCAAGTAAACAGGAGATCTACCGGCCCTCAGCATGTTTCTGAAACTGTCTTTTAGAAATTCTGCACAGAATACAAGGCTTTTTCTTCTGCTAATCCGTTCCATATTTAGATAAAAGTTGGTTGAGCGAAAGGGGCTTCAGACAGCTCAGAAGGAGAAGGTAACTACTGCAGCCAGCGCCGCACCTCCCATGAGGTGACCTGAAGCGAGCTATGTCAGGACTCCAGGGAGGGCGGCATTTTTGATTATCTAAGCCAGTCCAGGACAAGCTGTCCTGGACTGGCTTAGCACCGAGCGGTGGTTTGGGGAGGCCACCAAAGCAGCGCTGCTCCAGCAGCCTCACCTCACGCTCAGGCAGAGAGCAGGTCTTCTCCGTGCCTGCTCCCTGCCTGCGAACGGTGCTAAGCCCCGCCCCTTCACTCTGTCACGCCCCCACGCTCCGCCCCCTCCTCCGGGGGGCGGCTTTCTGTAGTTCGCCTCGGGCGGCGAAAGGGGTAGGTTCACTCCTGACTGCAGCCAGTTGTTCCACAAACAGACAGAATAATGGGGAAGAAAAGCAAGACATGGCTGCGTTACCAAGACAATTTCTTTATATTGTGTATTTTTCAATATAATTCAGAAGGGGTACTATAGTGGCATGCAAAAGTTTGGACACCCCTGGTCAAAATGACTGTTATTGTGAATAGTTAAGTAAGTTGAAGATGAAATGATCTTTAAAAGAGATAAAGATTAAACCGATGTGTCTATAATTTTAAGCAATATCAGTGTATTATTATGTTTGAGTACAATTATAGAGTGAAAAGGGGAAAAGAGTACTTTGCAAAAATGTAGGAACCCTTTTAGATTTGTGTGCTCAGATAACTTTGATCAAGGTCTCAGACCTTCATTATCCAGTTAGGGTTATGCCTTGTTCACTATCATCCTTCGGAGAGGACAAGTGATGCAAATTGTACAGCTTTATAAATACCTAGCCTTCTGTAACCTCGTGCCAAAAACCAGCAGCTGCCTAGTACTCTGAAAATGAAAATGGTGGAGGCCCACAAAGTAGGAGAAGGCTATAAGAAGATAGCAAAGCGTTTTCAAGTTGTCCTTTTCTCAGATAGAAATGTAATTAAGAAATGGCAGTCACAGGAACAGTGGAGGTCAAGATAATGTCTGGAAGAGCAAGAAAAATTTCAGAGTCAGCTGCTCGTAGGATTGTCAGAATGGCAAATGAGAACCCCCGCTAGACTGCAAAAGACCTTCAGGAAGATTTAGCAGACTCTGTTGTGGTACATTATTCTATTATTCACTGATGCCTGCACATATATGGCCTTCTTGGAGGAGTCATCAGAAAAACAATCTCTCTTACGTCCTCACTAGAGATGAGCGAACATGAACATGATGAACTCATGTTCGATCGGATATTAGGCTGTTCGGCATGTTCGAATCGAATCGAACACCGCGTGGTAAAGTGCGCCATTACTCGATTCCCCTCCCACCTTCCCTGGCGCCTTTTTTGCTCCAATAACAGCGCAGGGTAGGTGGGACAGGAACTACGACACCGGTGACGTTGAAAAAAGTAGGCAAAACCCATTGGCTGCCGAAAACATGTGACCTCTAATTTAAAAGAACAGCGACGCCCAGCTTCGCGTCATTCTGAGCTTGCAATTCACCGGGGACGGAGGTTTCCGTCCAGTTAGCTAGGGGTTAGATTCTGGGTAGGCAGGGACAGGCTAGGATAGGAAGGAGAAGACAACCAACAGCTCTTATAAGAGCTAAATTCCAGGGAGAAGCTTGTCAGTGTAACGTGGCACTGACGGGCTCAATCGCCGCAACCCAGCTTTCCGCGGATCCTGAATGGAATACACTGACAGTGTATTCCCGTATACCCGATATATACCCCCGATACCCGTTCCAACGGTGTGCCCCCCCACCTTCACCCCAGAAACACCCTGCAAGTCCCCTAGCAATAGAATTGGGGCTATATACACCCACTATTTTTGCTACTGCCATATAGTGCCATTGTCTCACTGGGAATTCAAAGAATATATTGGGCTTACATATAACTTCAATTCCAGGGAGAAGCTATATAGTATAGCTATAGGTATATAGTACCTGGGAATTCAAAGAATATATTGGGGTTACAAATACCCTCATTTCTTGCTACTGCCATATAGTGCCAGTTTCTGACTGGTAATTCAAAGAATATATTGGGGTTATAAATACCCTCATTTCTTGCTACTGGTATATAGTGCCATTGTCTGACTGGGAATTCAAAGAATATATTGGGGTTACAAATACCCTCATTTCTTGCTACTGCCATATAGTGCCAGTTTCTGACTGGTAATTCAAAGAATATATTGGGGTTATAAATACCCTCATTTCTTGCTACTGGTATATAGTGCCATTGTCTGACTGGGAATTCAAAGAATATATTGGGGTTATAAATACCCTCATTTCTTGCTACTGGTATATAGTGCCATTGTCTGACTGGGAATTCAAAGAATATATTGGGGTTACAAATACCCTCATTTCTTGCTACTGCCATATAGTGCCAGTTTCTGACTGGTAATTCAAAGAATATATTGGGGTTATAAATACCCTTTTCTTGCTACTGGTATATAGTGCCATTGTCTGACTGGGAATTCAAAGAATATATTGGGGTTATAAATACCCTCATTTCTTGCTACTGGTATATAGTGCCATTGTCTGACTGGGAATTCAAAGAATATATTGGGGTTATATTGGGTTTCTTGCTACTGCCATATAGTACCAGTTTCTGACTGGTAATTCAAAGAATATATTGGGGTTATAAATACCCTCATTTCTTGCTACTGGTATATAGTGCCATTGTCTGACTGGGAATTCAAAGAATATATTGGGGTTACAAATACCCTCATTTCTTGCTACTGCCATATAGTGCCAGTTTCTGACTGGTAATTCAAAGAATATATTGGGGTTACGTGCACCCACAATTTTTGCTACTGGTATATAGTGCCATTGTCTGACTGGGAATTCAAAGAATATATTGGGGTTACAAATACCCTCATTTCTTGCTACTGGTATATAGTGCCATTGTCTGACTGGGAATTCAAAGAATATATTGGGGTTACAAATACCCTCATTTCTTGCTACTGGTATATAGTGCCATTGTCTGACTAGGAATTCAAAGAATATATTGGGGTTACAAATACCCTCATTTCTTGCTACTGGTATATAGTGCCATTGTCTGACTGGGAATTCAAAGAATATATTGGGGTTACAAATACCCTCATTTCTTGCTACTGGTATATAGTGCCATTGTCTGACTGGGAATTCAAAGAATATATTGGGGTTACGTGCACCCACAATTTTTGCTACTGGTATATAGTGCCATTGTCTGACTGGGAATTCAAAGAATATATTGGGGTTACAAATACCCTCATTTCTTGCTACTGCCATATAGTGCCAGTTTCTGACTGGTAATTCAAAGAATATATTGGGGTTATAAATACCCTCATTTCTTGCTACTGGTATATAGTGCCATTGTCTGACTGGGAATTCAAAGAATATATTGGGGTTATAAATACCCTCATTTCTTGCTACTGGTATATAGTGCCATTGTCTGACTGGGAATTCAAAGAATATATTGGGGTTATATTGGGTTTCTTGCTACTGCCATATAGTGCCAGTTTCTGACTGGTAATTCAAAGAATATATTGGGGTTATAAATACCCTCATTTCTTGCTACTGGTATATAGTGCCATTGTCTGACTGGGAATTCAAAGAATATATTGGGGTTACAAATACCCTCATTTCTTGCTACTGCCATATAGTGCCAGTTTCTGACTGGTAATTCAAAGAATATATTGGGGTTACGTGCACCCACAATTTTTGCTACTGGTATATAGTGCCATTGTCTGACTGGGAATTCAAAGAATATATTGGGGTTACAAATACCCTCATTTCTTGCTACTGGTATATAGTGCCATTGTCTGACTGGGAATTCAAAGAATATATTGGGGTTACAAATACCCTCATTTCTTGCTACTGGTATATAGTGCCATTGTCTGACTGGGAATTCAAAGAATATATTGGGGTTACAAATACCCTCATTTCTTGCTACTGGTATATAGTGCCATTGTCTGACTGGGAATTCAAAGAATATATTGGGGTTACAAATACCCTCATTTCTTGCTACTGGTATATAGTGCCATTGTCTGACTGGGAATTCAAAGAATATATTGGGGTTACAAATACCCTCATTTCTTGCTACTGGTATATAGTGCCATTGTCTGACTGGGAATTCAAAGAATATATTGGGGTTACAAATACCCTCATTTCTTGCTACTGCCATATAGTGCCATTGTCTGACTGGGAATTCAAAGAATATATTGGGATTACAAATACCCTCATTTCTTGCTACTGCCATATAGTGCCAGTTTCTGACTGGTAATTCAAAGAATATATTGGGGTTATAAATACCCTCATTTCTTGCTACTGGTATATAGTGCCATTGTCTGACTGGGAATTCAAAGAATATATTGGGGTTATAAATACCCTCATTTCTTGCTACTGGTATATAGTGCCATTGTCTGACTGGGAATTCAAAGAATATATTGGGGTTATATTGGGTTTCTTGCTACTGCCATATAGTGCCAGTTTCTGACTGGTAATTCAAAGAATATATTGGGGTTATAAATACCCTCATTTCTTGCTACTGGTATATAGTGCCATTGTCTGACTGGGAATTCAAAGAATATATTGGGGTTACAAATACCCTCATTTCTTGCTACTGCCATATAGTGCCAGTTTCTGACTGGTAATTCAAAGAATATATTGGGGTTACGTGCACCCACAATTTTTGCTACTGCCATATAGTGCCAGTTTCTGACTGGTAATTCAAAGAATATATTGGGGTTATAAATACCCTCATTTCTTGCTACTGGTATATAGTGCCATTGTCTGACTGGGAATTCAAAGAATATATTGGGGTTACAAATACCCTCATTTCTTGCTACTGGTATATAGTGCCATTGTCTGACTGGGAATTCAAAGAATATATTGGGGTTACAAATACCCTCATTTCTTGCTACTGGTATATAGTGCCATTGTCTGACTAGGAATTCAAAGAATATATTGGGGTTACAAATACCCTCATTTCTTGCTACTGGTATATAGTGCCATTGTCTGACTGGGAATTCAAAGAATATATTGGGGTTACAAATACCCTCATTTCTTGCTACTGGTATATAGTGCCATTGTCTGACTGGTAATTCAAAGAATATATTGGGGTTACGTGCACCCACAATTTTTGCTACTGGTATATAGTGCCATTGTCTGACTGGGAATTCAAAGAATATATTGGGGTTACAAATACCCTCATTTCTTGCTACTGCCATATAGTGCCAGTTTCTGACTGGTAATTCAAAGAATATATTGGGGTTACGTGCACCCACAATTTTTGCTACTGGTATATAGTGCCATTGTCTGACTGGGAATTCAAAGAATATATTGGGGTTACGTGCACCCACAATTTTTGCTACTGGTATATAGTGCCAATTTCTAACTGGGAATTCAAAATGCGCAAGGCTCCCGGAAAGGGACGTGGACGAGGCCGTGGGCGAGGTCGGGGGAATGGTTCTGGGGAGCAAGGTAGCAGTGAAGCCACAGGGCGTCCCGTGCCTACTCCTGTGGGGCAGCAAGCATTGCGCCACTCCACAGTGCCAGGGTTGCTTGTTACATTAACTAAACTGCAGGGTACAAACCTTAGTAGGCCCGAGAACCAGGAACAGGTCTTGCAATGGCTGTCAGAGAACGCTTACAGCACATTGTCCAGCAGCCAGTCAGACTCTGCCTCCTCTCCTCCTATTACCCAACAGTCTTGTCCTCCTTCCTCCCAAAATTCCCAAGCTTCACAGAACAATAACCCCAACTGTCCCTGCTCCCCAGAGCTGTTCTCCGCTCCTTTCATTGTCCCTCAACCTGCCTCTCCACGTCACGATTCCACGAACCTAACAGAGGAGCATCTGTGTCCAGATGCTCAAACACTAGAGTCCCCTCCATCTCCGTTCGATTTGGTGGTGGATGACCAGCAACCCACCCTCATCGACAATGATGTGACGCAGTTGCCGTCAGGGCATCCAGTTGACCGGCGCATTGTGCGGGAGGAGGAGATGAGACAGGAGTTGGAAGAGGAAGTGGTGGATGATGAGGACACTGACCCGACCTGGACAGGGGGGATGTCAAGCGGGGAAAGTAGTGTGGATGTTGAGGCAGGTGCAGCACCAAAAAGGGTAGCTAGAGGCAGAGGTCAGCAGCTTAGGCGAAGCCAGGCCACACCCGGAATCTACCAAGATGTTCCAGTTCGTACCCAGCCCCGAAAAACTACCACCTCGAGGGCACGTTTCTCGAAGGTGTGGAGTTTTTTCAAGGAATGCGCCGAGGACAGATATAGTGTTGTCTGCACAATTTGCCTCTCGAAATTGATTAGGGGCTCTGAGAAGAGCAACCTGTCCACCACTTCAATGCGCCGTCATTTGGAATCCAAGCACTGGAATCAGTGGCAGGCAGCAACGGCAGGACAAAGGCCGCCTGCCGTTCACGCCACTGCCTCTGCCACTGCCTCTGCCACTGCCACTGCTGACTGTGCTGGCGATGCACTCCAGAGGACGAGCCAGGACACCACTTCATCTGCCTCCGCCACTTTGTTGACTTCTCCCTCATCCTCCCCTGTTCCTGTCTTATCTCCTTCTCCTGCACCATCAAAGGCACCATCAGGCGCTTCTTTACAACAACCCACCATCTCTCAGACATTGGAGCGGCGGCAGAAATACACTGCTAACCACCCACACGCGCAAGCCTTGAACGCCAACATCGCTAAACTGCTGGCCCAGGAGATGTTGGCGTTCCGGCTTGTTGAAACTCCCGCCTTCCTGGACCTGATGGCAACTGCGGCACCTCGCTATGCCGTCCCTAGCCGTCACTACTTCTCCCGGTGTGCCGTCCCCGCCTTGCACCAGCACGTGTCACTCAACATCAGGCGGGCCCTTAGTTCCGCGCTTTGCACAAAGGTCCACTTGACCACCGACGCGTGGACAAGTGCATGCGGACAGGGACGCTACATTTCACTGACGGCACACTGGGTGAATGTAGTTGAGGCTGGGACTGCTTCCCAAACTGGCCCGGTGTACCTCGTCTCCCCGCCTAACATTCCTGGCAGGGACACGAGAAGAACACCCCCCTCCTCCTCCTCCTCTACCGCCTCCTCCTCCGCCACCGCCTCCTCCTCCGCCACCGCCTCCTCCTCCGCTGTTAGATTGACCCCAGCTACGAGTTGGAAACGTTGCAGCACTGGCGTTGGTAGACGTCAGCAGGCTGTGCTGAAGCTGATCAGCTTGGGGGACAGACAGCACACTGCCTCCGAGGTGAGGGATGCCCTCCTCGATGAGACGGCAATATGGTTTGAGCCGCTGCACCTGGGCCCAGGCATGGTCGTTTGTGATAACGGCCGGAACCTGGTAGCAGCTCTGGAGCTTGCCGGACTCCAACATGTTCCATGCCTGGCCCACGTCTTCAACCTAGTGGTGCAACGTTTCCTAAAGAGCTACCCCAATGTTCCAGAGCTACTGGTGAAAGTGCGGCGCATGTGCGCCCACTTTCGCAAGTCGACAGTAGCCTCTGCTAGCTTAAAATCTCTCCAGCAACGCCTGCATGTGCCACAACACCGGCTTTTGTGCGACGTCCCCACACGCTGGAACTCAACGTTTCAGATGTTGAATAGAGTGGTTGAGCAGCAGAGACCTTTGATGGAATACCAGCTACAAAACCCTAGGGTGCCACAAAGTCAGCTGCCTCAGTTTCACATCCATGAGTGGCCATGGATGAGAGACCTTTGTGACATCCTACGGGTCTTTGAGGAGTCCACAAGGAGGGTGAGCTCTGAGGATGCGATGGTGAGCCTTACAATCCTGCTCTTGTGTGTTCTGTGAGAATCCCTGATTGACATCAGGGATAACTCAGATCACACAGAGGAGTTAGGGATAGCATCCGATCTGTCACAGCTGGAGAGTAGGTCCACACATCTGTCCGCTTCACTGCGTTTAATGGAGGAGGAGGAGGAGGAGGAAGAAGAGTTGTCCGATGATGTGATGGTGATACAGGAGGCTTCCGGGCAACTTCGAATCATCCCATTGTTGCAGCGCGGATGGGTAGACATGGAGGATGAGGAGGAAATGGAGATTGAACTTTCCGGTGGGGCCAGAGGAGTCATGCCAACTAACACTGTGGCAGACATGGCTGAGTTCATGTTGGGGTGCTTTACAACCGACAAGCGTATTGTCAAAATCATGGAGGACAACCAGTACTGGATCTTTGCTATCCTTGACCCCCGGTATAAAAACAACATCTCGTCTTTTATTCCGGTAGAGGGGAGGGCCAATCGCATCAATGCTTGCCACAGGCAATTGGTGCAGAATATGATGGAGATGTTTCCAGCATGTGACGTTGGCGGCAGGGAGGGCAGTTCCTCCAGTAGGCAACCAAGTTCTCACCGGTCCACACAAACGAGGGGCACACTGTCTAAGGTCTGGGACACCTTGATGGCACCCCCTCGCCAAAGTGCCGCCACGGAGGGTCCTAGTGTCACCAGGCGTGAGAAGTATAGGCGCATGTTGCGGGAATACCTTTCCGACCACAGCCCTGTCCTCTCCGACCCCTCTGCGCCCTACACGTATTGGGTGTCAAAGTTGGACCTGTGGCTTGAACTTGCCCTATATGCCTTGGAGGTGCTGTCCTGTCCTGCCGCCAGCGTCCTATCTGAGAGGGTGTTCAGTGCAGCCGGTGGCATCATCACTGACAAGCGCACCCGTCTGTCAGCTGAGAGTGCCGACCGGCTCACTTTGATAAAAATGAACCACCACTGGATAGAGCCTTCATTTTTGTGCCCACCTGTGTAAAGCACCCCAACATGAAACTCCATGTCTGTACTCAACCTCTCCAATTCCTCCGCATCCTCATACTCATCCACCATAAGCGTTGCACAATTCTGCTAATACTAGGCTCCCTCCACCCTGATTTCCCCCAACTCTGCTGGTTAGAGGCTCCCTCCACCCTGATTTCCACCAACTCTGCTGGTTAGAGGCTCCCTCCACCATGAATTGGTCCAAACTGGGGTTTTTAGAGGCTCCCTCCACCATGAATTGGTCCAAACTGGGCTGTTTAGAGGTTCCCTCCACCATGAATTGGTCCAAACTGGGGTTTTTAGAGGCTCCCTCCACCATGAATTGGTCCAAACTGGGCTGGTTAGAGGCTCCCTCCACCATGAATTTGCCCAAACTGGGGTTTTTAGAGGCTCCCTCCACCATGAATTGGTCCAAACTGGGGTTTTTAGAGGCTCCCTCCACCATGAATTGGTCCAAACTGGGGTTTTTAGAGGCTCCCTCCACCATGAATTTGCCCAAACTGGGCTAGTTAGAGGCTCCCTCCACCATGAATTGGTCCAAACTGGGGTTTTTAGAGGCTCCCTCCACCATGAATTGGTCCAAACTGGGGTTTTTAGAGGCTCCCTCCACCATGAATTTGCCCAAACTGGGCTGTTTAGAGGCTCCCTCCACCATGAATTTGCCCAAACTGGTCTGTTTAGAGGCTCCCTCCACCATGAATTGGTCCAAACTGGGGTTTTTAGAGGCTCCCTCCACCATGAATTTGTCCAAACTGGGGTTTTTAGAGGCTCTCTCCACCATGAATTTGCCCAAACTGGGCTAGTTAGAGGCTAACTCCACCATGAATTGGTCCAAACTGGGGTTTTTAGAGGCTCCCTCCACCATGAATTGGTCCAAACTGGGGTTTTTAGAGGCTCCCTCCACCATGAATTTGCCCAAACTGGGCTGTTTAGAGGCTCCCTCCACTATGAATTTGCCCAAACTGGGCTGTTTAGAGGCTCCCTCCACCATGAATTGGTCCAAACTGGGGTTTTTAGAGGCTCCCTCCACCATGAATTGGTCCAAACTGGGCTGTTTATGGGCTCCCTCCACCATGAATTGGTCCAAACTGGGGTTTTTAGAGGCTCCCTCCACCATGAATTGGTCCAAACTGGGCTGTTTATGGGCTCCCTCCACCATGAATTGGTCCAAACTGGGGTTTTTAGAGGCTCCCTCCACCATGAATTTGCCCAAACTGGGCTGTTTAGAGGCTCCCTCCACCATGAATTTGCCCAAACTGGGCTGTTTAGAGGCTCCCTCCACCATGAATTTGTCCAAACTGGGCTGTTTAGAGGCTCCCTCCACCATGAATTGGTTCAAACTGGGGTTTTTAGAGGCTCCCTCCACCATGAATTGGTTCAAACTGGGGTTTTTAGAGGCTCCCTCCACCATGAATTTGCCCAAACTGGGCTGTTTAGAGGCTCCCTCCACCATGAATTTGCCCAAACTGAGCTGTTTAGAGGCTCCCTCCACCATGAATTGGTCCAAACTGGGGTTTTTAGAGGCTTCCTCCACCATGAATTGGTCCAAACTGGGCTGGTTAGAGGCTCCCTCCACCATGAATTTGCCCAAACTGGGCTGTTTAGAGGCTCCCTCCACCATGAATTGGTCCAAACTGGGCTGTTTAGAGGCTCCCTCCACCATGAATTGGTTCAAACTGGGGTTTTTAGAGGCTCCCTCCACCATGAATTGGTTCAAACTGGGGTTTTTAGAGGCTCCCTCCACCATGAATTTGCCCAAACTGGGCTGTTTAGAGGCTCCCTCCACCATGAATTTGCCCAAACTGAGCTGTTTAGAGGCTCCCTCCACCATGAATTGGTCCAAACTGGGGTTTTTAGAGGCTTCCTCCACCATGAATTGGTCCAAACTGGGCTGGTTAGAGGCTTCCTCCACCCTGATTTCCACCAACTCTGCTGGTTAGAGGCTCCCTCCACCATGAATTGGTCCAAACTGGGCTGTTTAGAGGCTCCCTCCACCATGAATTGGTCCAAACTGGGGTTTTTAGAGGCTCCCTCCACCATGAATTGGTCCAAACTGGGCTGTTTAGAGGCTCCCTCCACCATGAATTGGTCCAAACTGGGGTTTTTAGAGGCTCCCTCCACCATGAATTGGTCCAAACTGGGGTTTTTAGAGGCTCCCTCCACCATGAATTTGCCCAAACTCTGCTGGTTAGAGGCTCAATCCACCCTGATTTTCAAAACAAATGTTGGTGCCAACCTCAACTTACTACAAGGGCCAAATTCACTGCTGGTGACAAGCTCTCCTCACTGCAAGCGCCAAATACACATGTTTCAAGGTGTTTTCCTACTGTCAGAGAGGTGGTATTGAGTGTGTAAAGTGTGTAGTTGTTAGGCTGTGATGTTGGGGTAATAGAGGGTCTTTGGTGTGTTAGATGCCCCCAGACATGCTTCCCCTGCTGTCCCAGTGTCATTCCAGAGGTGTTGGCATCATTTCCTGTGGTGTCATAGTGGACTTGGTGACCCTCCAGACACGGAGTTGGGTTTCCCCCTTAACGAGTATCTGTTCCCCATAGACTATAATGGGGTTCGAAACCCGTTCGAACACTCGAACAGTGAGCGGCTGTTCGAATCGAATTTCGAACCTCGAACATTTTAGTGTTCGCTCATCTCTAGTCCTCACCATAAAATTCAGCGTCAGAAATTTGCAAAAGAACATCTAAATATCTGTGGACTGATGAGGTTGAAATAGAACTCTTTTACCTCAATGATCAAAGGTATGTTTGGAGAGAAAAGGGCACAGAATTTCAGAAAAAGAACACCTCTCCAACCATTTAGCATGGGGGTGGATCAATCATGCTTGGGGGTTGTGAGATCATTTTATTATTTTTATGCCTTTTCTATGTTTAGTGTTCCTTTAATGGTATGAACTTAGGGTTAGGGGGCGTTCACACTACCGTCGGTGTCCGACATGTAGTGTCCGCTCCTAGTGTCCGCTCAAAATCTGTCACGGACACTAGGAGCGGACATTAGATGTGTCCGTGACACCTGTCATTCACTTGAATGGGCATCGGGTGCGTTCTTTTGCACTCCGTGCCCGTCCTTCCCTGTCCGCAAGAGAAGATGTCCGACTTCTCAAGCGGACAGAGGAACCCTGCATGCATGAGAAGTCGGACATCTTCTCTTGCGGACAGAGAAGGACGGGCACGGAGTGCAAAAGAACGCACCCGATGCCCATTCAAGTGAATGACAGGTGTCACGGACACATCTAGTGTCCGCTCCTAGTGTCCGTGACAGATTTTGAGCGGACACTACATGTCGGACACCGATGGTAGTGTGAACGCTCCCTTAGTGGGTCACTGAAGAGTCTAGTTAAATAAGATAATATGGGTTATGGCTTGGAAAGAGGACACATTCTTGTTAAATTTCCTCTATGCGGTGTGTTCCTGTGTATATATAGTGATGAAGAACAAAATAAGCATAGAAGATATTGGAGAAGGACAAGATGGAAAGGGTTGTCACCCGGGACCCTTTTAGTTACTTGGGGATGTGATGATCACTGAGCACCTTATGACTTTAGTCTGGATTCATAGGCAAAATAGTCTTTATGGCCTCTCTTAAGGAGCGGAGCCAAACGAAGGACACTAATATAAAGCTGACTAATTTGCCTGAGTCATTTTCTCCGTTAAACAGTCTGTTTCCAATTCCAGAGGATAATTACCCGACGCAAATTAGTTTTAAGAACATTGTGGAGAAATTCAGTGGGTTCAGAATGAAATGAGACAGTGACTTAAATACCAGGATATCAGGAGAAGGTAACCAGATGTTACTGCTAATTTATATATCGTATTAGCATTTGCCCTGCAATCCGGAACCAGGAGACCGAAACAACCAGTGCATGGATGAGTTTTACATAGTATCTTGCTTCAGTCTAACCTTGGCAAAAGCAAATATATGAATTGATGTTTGTGGAGACATCATGGAGACAGCCCTATCTTTATCTAAGTTGTAAATGACTCTAGACTGTTTATGATACGTCTTATTGACTTCTCGGGTAAATCCCTATTACGCCAGGAACACTCATCCACATGCGACTAAATCCCGCAGCATGTCACTGTGGGTTTCATTGGAGGATTTCAGCCTCTGCAGTGCAAAGGTTAAAATCCATTTAGGGTGAGCAGAAAACCTGCAGGTGAACTGGAAAACAACTGGAGTTTGGGAGGCTTCTGCCTTGGCGGCTTGCAGGCGGTAACTCTGCTGCAAGCAGTGTGCTCAGATATCAAATTTATATAGTTTTTATTATGTTTTAAAAATATATACAACTTAAAAAAAAAGAAATGTTACCATATTTGTAAATTTCTGTGTACAGTAGATAAGAAGTAGAAGTTCCTTACTTTTTGTAGTATTTATTTATTATTTATACAATTTTTTTGGGAATATATTCTATTTGGATTACGTTTACTCTATTTTTGTGGAAAGAGGGGGGGGGGGGACCACCACCAATGTGTAGGGATAATCATTAATCAACATGGATATCCCTGCCTTTCAAAACCCATAACTTTTTTATGTTAATGGAGCCATAAGAGTGCTTGTTTTTTGTGGGATGAATTATACTTCTTAATGGAACCATTTAAAGGGATCCTATCAGTCAGACACAATTTTTTGTAGGTACCACGTCGGAATAGCCTTAAGAAAGGCTATTCATCTCCTACCTTTCGTCGTCTTCTGTGCGCCGCCGTTCGCCTATAACCCCGGTTCTTGTCGGTATGTAAATGAGTTGTTTCACAGCACTGGGGGTGGGCCCCAGCACTCAGACAGCACTGGGGGCATCCCCAATGCTGCGAGAGAACTCTCTCCAGCGCCGCTGCCTCTTCTTCAGCAGTGTCATCTTCAGCCTCTTCTTCCGCTGATGGTTTGTAACTTCAGGCCACGAGAAAATGGTCGCTTACAATACTGTGCAAGTGGCCATTTTCTCATGGCCTGTGGGCATGCGCAGTCTGCTCTGCCGGAAGAAGAGGCTGAAGATGATGATGCTGAAGAAGAGGAAGCGGCACTAGAGAGAGCTCTCTCGCAGCATTGGGGATGCCCCCAGTGATGTCTGAGTGCTGGGGCCCACCCCCAGTGCTGTGAAACAACTCATTTACATACCGACAAGAAGCGGGGTTATAGGCGAACGGCGGCGCACAGAAGACGACGAAAGGTAGGAGATGAATAGCCTTTCTTAAGGCTATTCCTACGTGGTACCTACAAAAAATTGTGTCTGACTGATAGGATCCCTTTAATATTCTATGAGTGAAATATGAAAAAAGATGCACAATATTCTTATGGGTTTTTACGTTTTACAACATACACTGGGTGCTAAAGATGACACATTTATCAATCGGACACTTTTCTGTCTACATTTACACCAAAAATCATAGTGCACAGCATTTATGTCATATTTATGAACAGTGTACACCAGAAAGAAAATGAAAATATGACAGAGTAGACACTTTTGAAAAATGTTTCCCAGAATGAGTGTGTCTTAGAAGTGTCTCACTTCACAACTCATTTATGAAACAGAAAAGAAGGAATATGGCGCGGATTTTCTGTGCAAGGTAGACCACGTTTAAAATGGTGTTAAGAATTTACGACAATTTACTTTGTGCGCCCAAAAATTCCTACCGTTCGCTACATATTTGTCTCCATAAGTGAGAGATGATTTGTGTTTGCTTATGTTATGTCACTCGTCCGTGTGCATATTATATGAATATCATCTGAACTTGCCAATTTCAGCAGGAATGGCCACCTATCCTGTATGTGGTCTTCCAACGTTTCCCCAATGGCAGAAGTTGGAGGAAATTGTGATCGTCAGAGAGATTTCAACTGCCCAGTGGGTTTTTTTTTCTCAGGGATCTAAGCCATCCCCAAAGACGTGTGGCAGGGGATTTCCTAATGTTTCCACTCTAGTATACAAGCACCGCTGGGCCGGGCTCTCTCTGTGTTTTCTTCCGTCCAGGGTTTCAGTCTTCTAGGCATGCGCAGCCAGCTCTGCCATCAGGCCTCAGGCAGGGCCGACTGCGCATGCCTCGAGGCCACATGAAAAGCTAGTAAGCTGGTGTAAGCGGCCATTTTCTTGTGGCTGTGGACATGAGCAGTCAGCTGTGCCTGAGGCCTGATGGCAGAGCCGGCTGCACATTCCTAGAAGACTGAAACCCAGGACGGAAGAAGACACAGGGAGAGGGCGTTCCAGAAGAAGATGGAGGCGTTGCTGGAGATTTCTCTCACAGCATTGGGGAAGTTCCCAGTGCTGTTTGAGCGCTGGGGACCGCCCCCAGTGCTGTCAGAGAACTTATTTGCATACAGAAGAAAAGCTAGATTTGTACCGAACAGCGGCGTGGAGAAGACATCTAAAGGTAGGGGAAGAATAGCCTTTCTTAAGGCTATTCCTATGTGTTAGTCAGAAAAAAAGGTATCCAATGATAGGATCCCTTTAAAGGAACCTCAAAAAGAATAATACAAGTAAGCAGGTGATCTCCCGGCCCTTACTGTTTATTTTGAGGTTTTTTTTTTTTCCCCTTTATGGTGTTCGCTTTATAGGATAAATACTTAATAGTACAGTATTTTTCTGATATGTGGAGCATTTTTTTTGTTTTGTTTTTCAATGTAAAATAGGGAAAGGAGATGATTTTAATTTTTACATTTTAAAAACGTTTAAAAAATTCCCTTTTTCTCAGCCTGTATAGCAGACTATGGGATAATGACTATAGTCGTGGTAGACCTGGTAACTTCCAGAAGGGTTCTCTTTGCAGTGGCAACTGAATAACTTTTGCCATCTTGTGGCAGGCGCCATTCTTTTGTTAAAAGGGAAAGAAAAATAATTTCTTGTATGCTGTGATCCAAGGTGACCACGACACTTGAGGTAAGAGCCCGTAATCCAAGTTGTCTCTGATCTTGTACACCGTTGCCACTCAGAGGCTGAGTGGGTGCCATCTTTAAAGAATATGATGAATGTTGGCGAGGGTTTAGTAGTCACATCTTACCCTACATACAAAGCCTCTTTGTAGAGAGGTTGAGCGTATTACTTATATCTTTGGGCAGGCGATCGCTAACCTTGCATGCCCTCTCTCCTCTTATTTGCTCCCTTGAATTCATCTTCTTTACTTCCAGTTGGCATTTCACTATTCAGAGTAATAAACTCTTGAAGTGCTCAGTGTCTCTGCAGATTTATTTGTCCAACATATTACTAGTTCTGCTGGAAATTTCCTATGAGATACTGTCTAGGTAGGCGGCTCATGAAATGAACTGTAAAATTTAACCCTTTAAATATACCGCCAATTTTTGCAGGTTTGCATTCTGACTCTCAAAGCATATTAATTAGCCTTCTATTCTGCTACTGTCTATTGAAGCCGTTCGCTGTGCAGTATAAGACTTTACTCACATGTACCTATTCCTTTTTCATCTGTGAAAAACCATCTGATATCACTTTTTCATCCATTTGTCATTTTTCCTCGCTATTTTATTCGCTTTTCATATATGGAAAAAGAGCGGAAGGAGATTAATTTTGGTCCATAATTCTGAAAAGATTGCATGGCTGCACAGATTCTATTTTGAGTGCGCCCCCTAGCCTTGGTCCATGAAAAACCAACCACACACAGATGGCGTCTGTGTTCTGTCTAATTTTCAGACTTGAATGAGAGTGTTCTGTTTGAAGAATGGCCGAAAGTTGTACGTGCTTCTGTAGAAGAACAGTCTGTGGAAAGACATGGATGTCTGAATAGACATATAGAGTCTGTGTGCTGACCTTCACGAGAATCTTTTTGACAAATATTTGACAGGCTCAACCGCCTGGTTTCTTTCAGGCCAACCTTGTGCAGCACGAACTAGAAATGTTTTTATACTCTGGAATCTATTCAAACCTAAAAATATAATAAGTTGAGGCCCAAGGGACGTGTAGCGACTTAATAGACTACTATATTCACTTTTCCTCACATTCCCTAGGCATCTTTGCAGCATCTGACAGTCCCTCAGCTTCCTCTTCTGGCCTTCTGACTGATATCATGCCTAGAGATCACCGCTGAGGCCTGTAGTCGGGCCTCAGCGATCACGTGAGGTGTGTTGATGTCATGATGCTTAGACGTTGATGTCATGACCAATGCCGCACCTCTCATGAGGCGACCTGAAGCGACCACTTCAGGCAGCGCTATGCCGGGGGGGTTGGGGGGAGCGGCATTTTTGCTGACCTAAGCCAGTCCAGGACAAGCTGTCCTGGACTGGCTTAGCGTCACTGTCTCGGCAGCCCGGCACGGGAAGCGAGCAGTGGATTGGGGCAGCCCTGTGGACGCAGCGCTGCTCCAGCGGCCGCCCCTCACGCTTAACAGAGAGCAGCTCCTCTCCCTGCCTGCTCTCTGCCTTCTAACGCCGCCCCCTCTGCTCGGCCTTTCCCCCTCCGCTCCGCTGCGGCACAAAGCCTAGGTTCACCCCTGGTCATGACCCTGGGGTGCAGATGTCAGTCAGTCCTGATATAAGACACCTGAGGACTGCTAGATGCTGCAAGGGTGCCCAGGAGAGGTGAAGCAAGGTGAATAGAGATGGGCAAACGTCAGCAGATTCTTTTTGATGGCCGAACTTATTTGGCATGATGATGAAGTGATTTTATATTTGGGGGTCTATTCAGATGAGTTGATGAGACCCAGGGGAGTTGGAGCAACAAATTAAAAAAACATATTTCCTTTGCCTCCCCTCCCTTGGACATTCTTGTGGCATCTGGCAGACCCACAGCTTTCCGGTCTCCTGACTGATGTCATGCACCCTGGGGGACACCGCTGAGGCCTTTTAAGACCTAATCGAGCCCCACCTGACCACTGAGGCCCGTTGATGTTGTGACTCCAAACAGTCCCCAGAATATAATAATGATTCATGGGTGACGAACCCCAAAAGGTTTGTGTTGAGCCAGAAACTTCCTGAAAAGTCTGATGAAATCCAGTCTGATCTAAATCGGTTTGCTCATCTCTAACAATGAATACAGATGAAATTCACAGATGTGTCTAGTAGGCTTAAGTATGATGCTAACTTTAACCTACACAGTTTGAACTATGGTAACCCCCGAATTTGTGCGCTTACATACACACATATACGTTATACATTATATATGTATGCTTTAGGCAATTTTCTCTCAGAAAAGGATGGCAAAGGCAATCTCTATTCATGGGATTTAATGATGAGTGATGACATTCTGACACATCAATGAATATTACTGCACTGGATGTAAGATGTGAGGTCTTTTCTGACTAAGAAGCTGAGATCTTAATAATTACATTTATGAAGTGATCAGATCAAATGGATCAGTCAATCCAAAGCTGAAATGACAATCTGGAGATTCACATTCAGTAGCTGTCAGCAGATATTATCATATCTTGGGGATGTATACAAAATGCTGATTCTATACTTTACTATGACATCATCTAAGATCAGATTATGGGGATAACGTTCATCCTTAGGGAGAGACCACCTTCTCAGGTGTGTGGAGACTTATACAGCCATAGTTGCTCCACTGCAAGGGAACATGGGAAGAATATGCAAATCTGTCTCCCAAGATGTAAACAGGGAGACAGTGCCTCTGTTATGCTGCCCTCTATGGGAAGCACCCTGAACATCATGCCCGACTTTACCAGAAGTCTTTACTGCATAATCTGAGATGTGAGCAACAGTCATCATCCATAAATTAATAGTATAAGTGAATATAATAAACTTTATATTATATAAACTTTTTATACTTATTAGACTCAGCCCCCCTTTCCTCCTAAACTGACACGCACAGAGTAAGAGGATGCTGCAGCTAATGGTAAGTTTTCTATCTTTCATATTTCACATCAATACTAGATAGTCCTTCTTTATAATGTCTTCTGTGTTACTTTTCATTGAGTAAGAAAGGACTAGAGAGCACAATCTGTTTTCTCTATATGTTGTCTGCTGGAAACATCATGGCAGCTAGTCTTCACCCACTAGCTTAGGTACAATAGAGAATTAGAGGTGAAGCCTTCAGAGGGAATAACTGCTGAAAATGCAAATGTGTGTCAGATAGTGTCCAAAAATATTACTACTCATTATGTACACAAGTATGGTAGCTTATCTGGAAAATCATCTAAAAATTTAGGTACAATGCTGAATCTTTTCTCGCAGAACAGCATAACAACTAGTGATAGACAAAACTCATGAGTTTTGCGTCATAAATATTCTTCTTTTACTCTTAACTTTAGGACTTGGGACGGAAGGTAGCAATAGAAGTCCAACTACTGGGGCCTCTAGGCTTTTCTAATGCAAAATAATACTATATCTGTAGGAAAATTTTTGACGCTTATCCTCTCTCCTCCTACAGTTCAGAACAAGCAGGACTCAGGGCTTGATCAAAGTGCTTTATATTTCACCCTGAGTAGAACACGTTCATTGACATTGTAACTTTAAATGGCTCTAACTTTGGAGAGGTTGAGGCTAGAGCTGTGATCTCAAGATCATATCTGTAAACCACATAGATTTAGAGATATCACTGGTTAAAGCGGAGATTCATATACTTACATTCTCACTTTAATCAGTGTATAAGAGAATGCATATAGCTGACAGTGCAGGGACAGGAGAAAATGATTTTATTATTCTCTTGTCCCTGACACTTCAGATAACCCCAGTGGAGTGCGTACCATGAACTTTTTTATGCTTTCACCCCCTTTCCTCCATTATCAGTCAGAAGCTTGTCATTTTTTGTCATTTAACCCTTTATATGCTGCTGTCAATGTTGACTGCAGCACCTAAGATGTTTAACAGAAAAAAATAAAAATAGACTTCTTTTCCACTCTAGTGAAAAAATAAAAAAACACAAAACTGTTACCACCACATCCGTAACAACCCCTAAAATAAAATTAGTATGATAATTATTCTACATGATAAACACCATAATCCTTAAAATTCAGATGCCAGAATTGATGTTTTTTGATCATTTCACCTCTCAAACACTAAAAGTGATAAAAACTGATAAAAAAAAAACTCTCATGTACCCACAAAATACAAGGTCTCGTAAAGCTACATTGAAATAAAATTTAAAAAGTTATGATTGGGGGAATGCAGAGATGGATTAAACGTTACTGGTTTAAGGCTAAAATGTTAGATCGCTAAAGGGTTAAAATGCACATAAGATACCAGAGTTATGTGTCAGTAATATATATTTAAGTCAAAAATTCAAGATCTGTAATAAAAAAAAGTATTTTGTAAATTTATTGGGTTAAGTCTAGAGATGAGCGAACACTGTTTGGATCAGCCGTTCCGAACAGCATGCTCCCATAGAAATGAATGGAAGCACCTGGCACGTACACTTTGCCGGCGGCCGGTCACCGTGCCAGGTGCTTCCATTCATTTCTATGGGAGCGTGCTGTTCGGAACGGCTGATCCGAACAGTGTTCGCTCATCTCTAGTTAAGTCTGTTGCTTTGATCCTATGACAGATTAGAGCAACGGACTTCAATAACGGTAGTGTGAAAGCAGCCTAATTGATATAGACATACATGCACACACCAGTATATGCATGATAAGTCAGCCTTTCTATATACACTATGGACTGGATGAACGGTGCAATCTATGTGTAAATAGTCAGTGCCTTAGAGGAGAGAATAATATTCAATGTATGCACACGGTAGCTGTATTAGCTTTACAGGGCTACTGAATATATAAGCCGATCTAAGTAAACACATATTAGGTAATAGCACGGTAAACCTCTAAATTGAATTTATATTCTGTTTGTTTTACGGGCTGGAACACCAAAGGTGATGTCAGCGCCTAATGTCCGATCTCCATGGCAGCCAGATATTTATGACCTGTAGAGTATAAGCTCTGACAGCTTGTGCAAACACAGCCCAGAGTGAAAGGGTTAATCATTTAGCCAGCTGGCGAACAACTGAGATAAAACCGCTTAGCAACAGTTTGACCGTGTTACCTTTTATAAGGATGGAACATCAGATAGACGAAGAAAATGGCTGCAATTATACAGAGACAGCAGCAGCCAGATTATTGTTATTGCGGTAGATCTCATAGCAGCGCTGGGTGACAGCATAAAAACTGCCCACATGCTTTACAATGACATGTGGTCATCATAGACAGCGGGGTATCTCTTCAAGTAAGAGCAGACCCAGCCCATTCATATATTACTAGGAATTCCACTCATTTGCATGGTTGGAATGTAATACTACATTTTCCCTCCAGAGGACATTGCAGGAGAAACTTATAGCTAGTCGCAACTTCACAAAGTCTCGGCAGTAAGGGCGGGCGTTCATGAAGATTTAGTGTAACAATAACTAAACAATTGGAATAGAACATGTTTTATATACTGTATATACATTGGATTCACCTTTCAAAAATGTTAAACATATTTCTTTTAGAATCTGACGTTTTCCATCGTTGAGGGGCACTGGCCTAGACTGTGGCATAGCACCTCCAGTGTTGGCAGTCTTCTTTGAACCAAGACCCAACTTCCTTTCTTGAAGGATTACCTCTCCTCTCAGGGCTGATGGAAATATTGAACACAGAACTTGGGACAAGCAACTCACACTACACCCCCACATCGCTCTGCACCACATGTTCTGATTCAGCAGCTACAGTTGACTCGTACAGGCTTGAGAGTCCCCTCTTCATAAGTGGTATCCAAGTCATAGAGTTGGTGGAAGAATCCTCACAGTCTGGCCACATGCATCGGTGGGACAATGCGCTCAGTATGGTGCTCACCTGGCCATGCCCAGTGCCAAAGTCTTTAACAGATGACAGATCTCTTGTCTGGGCACTTTCAGAGAGCATTTGCCCAACCACTCTACCATTTTCTTCACAAGTTATCAACTCATGCCCTTCATGGGTGGAGGAACCCAGATAAACAGACACCGGAGACACCTGGATCTTGCTGTAGTAGGTTAGGTTCACCTCAATCAAGCAGTATCTCTTCCCATTATGGATATCCCAGGCAACTCCAGACATAGTGGGTGCCAAATCGAAAGAGTGACACACAGCTTCTCCCACTGTGTAACTCCCTAGGCACAACTCCATTACCCCTTTTAAAAGTCTGGTTTCCAAGACTGCATGATCCAGTTTCCATAAATTTCCCAAAGCAATGACTGTACAATGATCAGCACCAGCCCAGATGACAAATACCAAGTGACATGATACAATGAGCAAGTCAGGCATTAACGGGCAGGAAGGGATAGTTGCACAACTGTATGAGAGAAAACGACTTTTTCTAAATTCCTCCTCCCGAAAATAATGAAATAATTGATAATAATTCTGCAGGCCCTCGGTCCCTCCCTAGCTGCGAGTTAGCTGGTGTAATGACCTTCTCTCACTAATGTTTAATATTTGTGTCTGCATTTTATTAAGGTGAAATAGAAAATAAACTGAGGCCAGGAGGACGCTATCAAGAGAAATGACATTAATATACAGCAAATGAATTCACCAAGATGACCACAGCCATGAAGATATTTCTATCCACCACAATGTTCCTGCTTTCTATTAATATATTATGGTTCATTTCAAAGCTACTGTGGAGGGCGTCCATCTGTTACATTGTGTTCCAAGTCCTGTTATTCAGGAATTAAGGTGTAGTCCCTCGCCTCTTTCGAGTAATGGCAACACCCTCATTGCTCCAAAAAACTAATTTGCATATTGACAAAGCCTGTAATATGTCAGCAATGGCGGCATTGGTACACAAGGGGAAAAATCTATCTAATATGCTATAACTTCTGGGTATCCCTTGGCCTTGAGCTTGCCCATGAGGGTCTCACTTTTTTCCTGATAGTACCGTATATACTCGAGCAAAAGCCGACCTGAATATAAGCTGAGGCCCCTAATTTTACCACAAAAAACTGGGAAAACTTACTGACTCGAGTATAAGCCGAGGGGGTGGTGGTGGGGGTGGGGGGGAGAAATGCAGCAGCTACTAGAAAATTTCAAAAATTAAAATGGTAGGAGTTTTTGGGTGCAGTAGTTGCTGCGGAAAGGGAGGGGATGTTTTGTCTGCCCATACCCTGAGCTTGAGGACTGTTTTTTTACCCCACTTGTAATTCAGCCTGGCTGAATATAGGGTATCTGCAGTGCTCCTATTAACCCCTTCCCGACAGAACAGGAGCACTGCAGATCCCCTATATTCAGTAGACTGGGCACTCTCAGACACAGGGATACCTAATGTGTATAATGTGCTTCACAGTCGTTTTCTACTTTTGCATGTATTCTAGGGAAAGGAGGGATTTACAACTTATATTTATTTATTTATTTTTTTAAAGCTTCTTTTTTTCCCACTATTTTATGGAATATTCTATACATTGATATTGTGGCTGTTCATAGACCCCCCCCCCCCTCCTAAAAAATTAAAAAAATAAAAAATTAAAAAAAAATTTGTTTGCTGACTCGAGTATAAGCCGAGGGGTTTTTTTTCAGCACAAAAACTGTGCTGAAAAATTCGGCTTATACTCGAGTATATACCGCTATACCACTATTTTATTAGTGGTACAATTTCTCCTAACTCATTTGATTCACAAAAGTAGCTATGCTTTTAGGGGAATCCTTCCAAATGATCAGCAAATGACCTATGTAATATCTATAAAAGATGACACTATGAGAGCATTGGTATGTTCCATAGATTAAATGCTCCCTGAAAAAGCCCATATGTAAATTGAAAAAACGTGGGGTGAAATTCGTTCCCATCGTGGTGCCATGAGTTTACCTATATATTTGCCCCTCAAAAAATATGTAAGTATGAACTTGATTCCATATGAAATATAAGATTTTGTACATTTGGTATCAATTTATCGGAACCAAGAAGTGACAAGGAGTATCAATTCTTGTCTCATGAGGGATGTCGGGACAAAAGGAGGCAATGACAAGTGCCAGCTATAAGTAGCGGTTTCTCAAAGTTATGTTTTAGAAGCAAATTATGCGGCTAGCAGAATCTCTTAGATATGACCTGAGGCTGACAAATTGCAAGAGGAAAAGCAGAAAGCCTATGAATATAACAGATAGATATATATAGATATAATCATAACTGCTGCACTGTCAGTTCTATTGTGTTCATAACAACTCTTTATAGCAAAAAATATTTTACTTATCTCCTATATTGTGAGAATGTAAACTTTACCATTAACTAAAATTGTTCTCTGATGGAAGTGTGGGAGGACTCTTTTTTGTGTGGGGCAAGCTGTAGTTTTTATTGGGGATAAATTACTATCATTAGATATATACTAAGGTTCATTAAGGATGTGTCTGTATCAAATATTCATATTTTTTATTGTCTTTTTGTAAGTAGTGCATTTTTTTAACGATTTAGGTGGCATTCTCTTAAAGGTATTTTTGGGGTGGAGTTTAAGGGTCAGAATCAATTGCTGCAGTGTTAAATAAGCTATATGTAATAGCCAACATCCACCCATCTATCAAATGCCTTCATGACATGTTTATATCTTACATTTCAGTACAGTCCAAATACACTGCTGAAAAAAATAAAGGGAACACTTAAGCAACAACAAAGTAACTCAAAGCAACCCTGATTGACAATCAATTTCACATGCTGTTGTGCAAATGGAATAGACAACAGATGGAAATTATTGGCAATTATGGAGACACACTCAATAAAGGAGGGTTCGGCAGGTGGGGACCATAGACCACATTTCGGTACCAATGCATTTTGCCTGATGTTTTGGTCACTTTTCAATGTTGGTTGTGCTTTCACACTCGTGGTAGCATGAGACGGACAACCCACACAAGTGGCTCAGCTAGCGCAACTCATCCAGGATGGCACATCAATGTGAGCTGTGGAAAGAAGGTTTGCTGTGTCTGCCAGCATAGTGTCCAGAGGCAGGAGGCGCTACCAGTAGGGTTGAGCGATCGGGATCGGAAAAGATCGGATTCCGATCGGTGATCGAGTAAATTTCACGATCGGAATTCCGACCCGATCTTTTCCAGCGGGATCGAGATCGGAGGTTATCTCAAGATCGGCTCAACCCCAAAAGTGACTTTTCCCATAGAAAAGCATTGACTAGGGTTGAGGATCAGGATCAGAAAAGATCGGATTCCGATCGGCGATCGAGCAAATTTCACGATCGAGATCGGGATCGAGATCGGCTGGAAAATGATCGGAAATCGGATTATAAAATCGATCTTGAAATCTCAAGATCGGCTCAACCCTAGCTACCAGGAAACACGCTAGTACACCAGGAGACATGGAGAAGGGCCATAGGAGGGCAACAACCCAGAAGCAGGACCGCTACCTCTGCCTTTGTGCAAGGAGAAACAGGAGGAGCCCTGCCAGAGCCCTGGAAAATGACCTCCATCTGGCCATAAATGTGCATGTGTCTGCACAAATGGTTAGAAACGTCCGACGTCCACAGGTGGGGGTTGTGCTCACAGCCCAGCACCGTGCAGGACACTTGGCATTTGCCACAGAACACCTGTATTAGCAACTTTGCCACTGGTGCCCTGTGCTATTCACAGATGAAAGCAGGTTCACACTGAGCACATGTGACAGACGTGACAGAGTCTGGAGACACCGTGGAGAGTGATCTACTGCCTGCAACATCCTTCAGCATGACCGGTTTGGCAGTGGTCAGTAATGGTGTGGGGTGGCATTTCTTTGGAGGGCCACACAGCCCTACATGTGTTCACCAGAGGTAGCCTGACTGCCATTAGGTACCAAGATGAGATCCACAGACCCGTTGTGAGACCATATTGTCCCTGGCTTCCTCCTAATGCAGGACAATGCCACACCTCATGTGGCTGGAGTGTGTCAGCAGTTCCTGCAAGATGAAGGCATTGAAGCTATGGACTAGCCCGCCCGTTTTCCAGACCTGTATGTGATTGCGCACATCTGGGACATCATGTCTCGCTCCATCCACCAACTACAGATTGTCCAGGAGTTGGCAGATGCTGTAGTCCAGGTATGGGAGGAGATCCCTCAGGAGACCATCCGCAACCTCATCAGGAGCATCAGGGAGGCCATACAGGCACGTGGAGGCCACACACTACTGAGCCTCATTTTCACATGTTTTACGGACATTACATCAAAGTTGGATCAGCCTTTAGTGTGTTTTTCCACTTTAATTTTGGGGGTGACTCCAAATCCAGGCCTCCATTGGTTAATAAATTTGATTTCCATTGATGATTTTTGTGTGATTTTGTTGTCATCACATACAACTTTGTACAGAGTAAAGTATTCAATGAGAATATTTCTATATTCCAACATTATTTAACTGTCCTTATTATTTCTCTAAAGTGTGTATATCCAATGGGCTAGTATGGCCTTCTTTGCTACCATTAATATCATATGTGTGCTACATCCTCTAGTCTAAACCCTGAATTGTCCTTCTCACGCAGTCCACTAAGTGCAGAACATATGACTAGTTTAGAGGTATTTGTGCTCCATTAAGTTATTAAAGGAAGTCTCACAACCTCCCCCTAGGATATTCATCTGCTACCCCTGCGTTACAGTCATAATACATAGCTTTGTTACGCATGTAATTTTTATAGATTTGGAGAAGAACAAGTTTGAAGTCTTATGCAAATAATGCTGTTGGTGCACTGGGGTGGGCCTTCAGCCTTGGGAACACTGCTCTTGCCACTCAAATAGGATGGGTGATGTCATAGCAGTGGGAGGATCAACACGAAGTAACACACGCACAAGATGGTAGGGGTCTGAGTGTCAAGAGCACTGCGCGGTAGAACGGAAGGCCCGCCCCCATTGCACCTAATACCGCACTTGCCCAAAACTTCAAACTTGTTTTCTCCAAATCTGTAAATGTGACCTACATAACAAAGATATGTTGTTTATCATTGTAATGTGCTCTGTAACATGGTAGGGACTGTTGAATATGCCGGGGTGGTAATTTACTGTTATTTCCTCCCAAAACCTTTTTAACTTTGGGCTAAAACAATAGACCATACAATAGATCCGCTTTTCCTTTGTAACATTTTGGACACTTCTAAATATAATTTTGTAGTAGATAATTGAAGGCATAGATGGTCTGGCAATACGTCTTTCCAGGTCTCGGAGGAAATTTATTTTTATCACTTTTTGTAAAGCTTTTATGAATTTCCACTATCTCTTTCTGTAAATACAAAGTTACTTTACTTGCCATTTCATCCTTACGACTGGGTTTTAGTTTCTTTTAGTTTGGCTCGGGGCCATACTTTTCTATGCCTAGTGTAATCTTCCTAGAACACCATTATTGTAAAGCCCTCTTTTGGTTTAATTGTGGTTGTCCCTTCATTCTGAGATGAATATAGCTACTGTACATGGGAAGAATATGCAAATCTGTCTCCCAAGATGTAAACAGGGAGACAGTGCCTCTGTTATGCCGCCCTTTATGGGAAGCTCCCTGGACATCATGCCCGACTTTCCCAGATGTATTTACTGCATAATGTGGGGTTATAACCAAATCAATGTCTCAGCTATGGACGGCACCGTTTCTGTCTGGTTTGACTTCATCAGCGCAGCCTAGAGAGAACTGATTTGGTAGAAGTGAGAGGCTGAAAGATTAGATTGTGGGGATAACGTCTTTCTTTAGGGAGAGACCACCTTCTCTGGTGTGTGGAGACTTATACAGCCATAGTTGCTCCACTGCAAGGGAACATGGGAAGAATATGCAACTATGGCTGTATAAGTCTCCACACACCTGAAAAGGTGGTCTCTTCCTAAGGAGTGACATTATCCCCATAATCTTATAGCTACTGTAGTAATACTGTGGACTAGAAGCAGCCTCGGCCATGAGTGATGTTATGCTGATAATTCACAGCTATGTAAAGTGAGCAGAGTCTTGACATGTTGCCATACCCATATGTAATGTAGGACTGCTTATACATGACTGCCTTTCAAATACATGATTGGAGAATTCTATCATTTATATATTTTGCTGCTTATATAGTACCAACATATTCCGCCAACATAGATAACAGTTATCTATCAGTATGTCTCTGTCCTTCCCGCATACAAACTTTATGCGGATGTTGTCCATTACTGGATTCAGACCCAGGACCTGGCACTGCAAGACAACGGTACTGACTACTGAGCCATTGTGCTGCCCTTATCAGTTTTATGCCAGAAATGTGTCAAATAAAAATGAAATATTGACACATTTACATAAAAATGTGGGATTTTTGGGATTTTTTCATTACTTTTTAAAAATGACAAACAAGCAAACAAATGGATAGGGTTTAGCACTGTTTCGGCCTATTGGACCTCCTCAGCATAGCGTAGGGATACTGATTTGGCAGTGAGAGACTATAGACCCTGACCCTGGTCTATAGTCTCTCACTCTGCCAAATCAGTATCCCTACGCTATGCTGAGGAGGTCCAAAAGACCGAAACAGCGCTGTCCACAGCTGGGAATCTGTTCCTTTTGGAATAGAAATACTAATTTGGCAATTAAATCCGCATCATGTTAGTAGGCTTTATTAACTGAGTCATTCATGATGTTAAGGAATCTGCCCTCTAGAGGGCAGCATACAGAGGCACTGTTCTCCTAATTACATCCTGGAGAATAGATTTGCATATATTTTACCTGGAGTAAACAATAGCACAAGCCTATACCAGCTCACAGCCACTATAGATTTGTTTTCCGACACATGAACTAGGGAAGATTTACCAAGTTAAGAGATGTTGTATCTTAATAAATTTTACACCTCTTTTGCAAGTGGTCTTAAGATTAGGAAGGGAAAGAGAAGAATTTCAATTTTAAAAATGTCTGATGGTTTGTTCCCTTGGAGACAAGTAATTTTTTCAACTTGACATATTGACATATTTTTTATTCCCTCTTCCCAGTGCCAGCTTTACAGAGGCGTATTCAGTCTGTGAAGCACACATCATGTCGGCTGTATTTTCTGAACCGAACACTGGGTTGGGACCCAGGCTCCAAGCATCATATCAGATTTTCTTCCCATAGAAATATGGTCCTGTATGAAAACATGATCACAATACAAGACAGTAGATCCCCAGGGAGGCAGGGAACCCTACCATCATGTGTGGTTATGATGTCTGGAGTCTGGGCCATGGATCAGTGTTTGATGTGGGAAATATTCATGACATATAGCGCCTAAATAATGGAACAAATATTTCTATGTGAAGCCTTCCAAAGTGTCTTATGTGTTTGAATGCTAAGGGTCCCACCACTGGGATCCCCACTGATAATGTAACAAGGATCCCATACCCCACATTTAAATAAAGCTGTAGCAGGGCAGGCATGCTACTCTTCCATTCAAAGTCTATGGGACTGATGAAGAGTAAAGGCATGGCTATCTTTTGTCAATCCTATAGACTTTGAGTTAGAGTGACTGCACACATGCACAACTGCTGTTCCATTCAGTTGGGACACACAAGACCCCATTTTGAACCCTATCCTGTAGAAAGGTGATAAGTTTCTATCTTGGGACAACCTCTCTAATAAAGAAAACCATGGCACGGACAATCTCCATTCAGTATAGGAATAAAGTGATTATTATGCTCAGCGTCAAGACTAAAGTTCTTTGGGACCACTGGATAAAATGATTTTGGGGCTTTACCTTACAACAACCCTTCAAATTTGATTAACTCCCGCTGGATCATTATTGTTAGAGCTTGGGCCCTTTACCTTATGTTCTCTGATGGGTCAGTCCAACACTCATTAAAGTATTCTGACACTTGTCCATCATAGCCTTGGATTTCACCTTTATAGCGTCTTCCTTCACTTTTGACAAGTCTTCATCAAAGTGGCCCATATATTGTTCTCACCACTTACCTGCAGGACCAAATGAGAGTCCTAGAGATCTTCTGGACTTTCCCTTCAGTCTCCTCCATTTGTCCATCGTATGCTGCCACACACATAACATACCTGTTGGCATAGTAATTACCCAATAAACATCTACACTTGTATTGTCCATGCATATATTTATTTTGTTAGGAGGTGGTGGGTAAGGATGTGTCCACAAGGAACAAAGGATCAGGAATTTGGGGATCTCTGTCCTTCTTTCTCCGAAGAAGTTTCAGATTAGAGATTCACTGGGATTGGCCAAAATCTACAACACTATCAAAATATACAACAAAATCTACAACATTGGCATATATGGCCAATAAGTCAATAATTTAGCATATATGTAAACTAGGGCAGCACAGGGGCTCAGAGGATAGCCCTACAGCCTTGCAGCGCTGGAGTCCTGGAATCAAATCCTGCCAAGGGCAACATCTGCAAGGAGTTTGTATCTTGTCCCCGTGCTTGTGTGGGTTTCTCCCACACTCCAAAGACATACTGATAGGGACTGTAGATTGTGAGCCCTATATGGCACAGTGACTGTCAATGTCTGAAAAGCGCTGCGGCATATGATGGCGCTATACAAGTAAGAATAAATAAATTAAAATTGATAAAACTGTTTCCTGCATTATGGTAGACCACTGGGTAGTTGTGACCCACCATTACTCTCCTTAACCGGCAATTACTTTGTGCCGTTACCGTCTCTATTCTTTCTGCGCTGACTGCTTTCTAGTCAAGATGGTGACATTTTATATGCTGTAATCTGTCTCTCTTGATGATTTCCTCTGCTGAGCAGGGCAGGCGGGGGCAGCGGTGAGTTGGGTAAACACAGCACGAGGTACATCTTATCAGTTTTGTTGGGATCAGCATTGTGCAGTTAGACTAATGACTTCCCATTCGCAGTGCGGGTACTCTGTGGTCTCTCACATAACACCTGTAACTGCGAGGACGGTTCACCTGCCCTAATACATCATAAAGGCCGTTCCATCATCACCTTCCTTATTTTTATTCTGAACCAGTGCAAAACACTTTGTTCCCTTTCCATCTGTTTCAACAGGTCCAGCGGGTACACAGTGTTATGCAAGCTGTGTACATATTATGACTCTTCCTCCACCAGAAGCTTTATCTATACGGTATGGGATTATTGCTTGGCTCTGTGCCACCAGGTCACTGAGCAATACTATAGAAATACAATTTAGACCAGGTTGTAGATATTTTTAGCACAGCATGGAGCAGAACACTTAAGGAATCAGACTGCTTTCTAGAGATACACTGCCTGACAATGTCATTTAAAAGACTGTGTGGTTGTTAGGAAATGTCTCCCTAGAAACCAGTCTGTCTCAAATGAATGGAACGGCTGGCCTGCAATACCAGGCAAATTCCATGGACAAAAGTGGCGGTTACTGGAAATAGAAAAGATATTTTTGTAATGTTAAAGGGATCCTATCATTTAAACTCAATTTTTTCTGCCTATCACGTAGGAATAGCCTTAAAAAAGGCTATTCTTCCCCTACCTTTAGATGTGTTCTCCATGCCGCCGTTCAGTATAAATCCCGGTTTTCGCCGGCATGCAAATGATTTCTCTTACAGCACTGGTGGCAGGCCCCAGCACTCAAATAGCACTGGGAGCACAAGAAATATACAGTATTGTAAGTGGCCATTTTCTTGTGGCCAGCGGGCATGCGCAGTCGGCTTTGCCCGAGGCCTAGAAGTTTGAAGCCAAAACCTGGAAGGAGACGTGAAGAAGACCCGTTCCTGAAGAAGATGGAGGCGGTGCTGGAGAGAGTTCTCTCGCAGCATTGGGGACACCCCCAATGCTGTTTGAGCGCTGGGGCCCACCCCAGTGCTGCAAGAGAACTCATTTGCATACCGGCGAAAACTGGGATTTATACCGAACGGTGGCGTGGAGAAGACATCTAAAGGTAGGAGAAGAATAGCCTTTCTTAAGGCTATTCCTACGTGATAGGCAGAAAAAAATGAGTTTAAATGATAGGATCCCTTTAAGCAACCACTTTCAAGGGTTGTTACAAGACTTTTATCTACTGAAGAAGCTTAAAATAATAACATATGCATATTCATTTCTCTGTTCAGATGTTCCTGACCTTTGAACCATACTTGAGTGATATAGCCAATCAATGGTTTAACACTGATGCTGTGACTAAACAGTGAATCACAGCTCAGCCACTGATTGGTTGACAGACTCACTTTTGGGCAGACGATCAATAATGTCTGGAAACCTGAACAGAGTCATTCCTCTGGACCCCTGGCTGAACAGAGACATCAGTATGCATATTCTATTATTTCAAGCTTCTGCAACAACAGCAACAAAAAAAGTATTTGAAACACCCCTTTAATTCTTGAACCCCAGATCACTATTACAATGCATTTTAAAATTTTGGCAAGTGTACGCCAGAAAAGCATCAAAAGGCTCCCAGCTGTCATAGCAATGGAACAAAATCCGGAGCCGATGAACAACCCCAAAATTGTGCTGCTGATACGCCATTGGGAAAAATGGTGGCTTGGTCAGCTTTAATGTTCGCAATCAGTGTGGACATTGCCGCCAAGTTTTTACTCTATCCTACAGCTGACACCCAGGGGCCCCTGCGGCCACGATATTTAAATACCCGACATCCGTCATACTATTATGGTAAATTTTGGGAAAGAGTTAATAATAGCTTCATAACAACATACAATGGTAACCACAATGTTGTTCAAAATCAACCCGGCCAGATTTATCATCATTTATTCAGTTTTCTAGCAAAAATTATGACTAAAATCTAAGGCAGCTACGGAAGTATCTTTTCACAAACTGCTGGGGGATGTGCCTAATATATGATGAAGCCCCTAGTCTGCGCCTTGTCATAAATTAGGCGAATTCTCTGCTGGCACAAGGAAATGGGAAATGCCAGTCTCAATAAATCCCCCCACTGTGTTTTTAGGATTATCTACAATACATAGCACTAATCTCCGAGTAAGACTAGATATCTTCTCAGTCGATGCCCTGTCTCTTATATTCCCGCAGTTTTGGTTCATCCCCTACATCCGCATGCGTCTGTCTTGTCTTCCAGTGAACTTGAGCGGGGAGATGTAATAATGCTTCCTTAGATAATTTGGGGGCTCTGAGTGCACCCTGGTTTCATAGGTGGGGGCACAATTTCAGTTTTATTTATCTATAAATCCAAATCCAAATAACCAGATATTATACATTTATATATCTATTATTGTTATAGCACCAACATATTCTGCGGCGCTTTATAGACAATGTCAGTCATGTCAAGACTCCATATAGCTCTCAGTTTTATCATTTTAGCACTATAGGTGCCATTTATTGTACAACTACAATGACTGGAGTGGGGGTTCACCTATATGACCACTACGCCATACAAACGGGGGAACAACCATTCTTGTGATACCAGCAGTTGTTCTCTACTGCCCACATCAACCAATCAGAGCTCAGTTTTCATTATTCAGGAGGAGTTTATTAAATGAAAGCCGTGCTGTGATTGGTTGCAATGGTCAACAGACAGTCTTACAGTTCTGGTAGATGAGGCCCATTATGTGATCGTAAAGATGGCTACCTGCTGAATATCTGTAGTAATAAATGGTGCAGTATATAATATCATATACTGCCTGGTGATGTCACGACGTATGGGCAGAAGGTGATGGTATCCAAGAGTCCATTATGATGTCACAACGTATGGTGGATCTCGTGTGCCAGTTCTGTGTTGGAAGTCACTTGTCAAGAAGAAGCCGAGGAGTAAGCGTCTCTGGAGCAAGATTTTATGAGAAAACTTTGCTTTGTGTTTGTGTGTTTTTTGACATTTTATAATTTAGTACTGTTACTTAAGAACACATATTTGTGTCACTAGTCACAACCAGTGGCATAACTAGGAATGGCGGGGCCCGTGGCGTGAACTTATAGTGGCCCATAGTGGTCCCTGCACACAGTATTATACCCCATAGTGGCCCCTGCACACAGTATTTTACCCCATAGTAGCCCCTGAACATAGTATTATACCCCATAGTGGCCCCTGCACACAGTACTTTACCCCATAGTGGCCCCTGCACACAGTATTTTACCCCATAGTGGCCCCTGAACATAGTATTATACCCTATAGTGACCCCTTCACCCAGTATTATGCCCCATTGTGGCCCCATCACCAGGTATTACGCCCCAAAGTGACCCCTGCACACAGTATTATTGCCCCATAGTGACCCCTGCACACAGTGTTATGCCCCATAGTGGCCCCTGCACACACTATTATGCTCCATAGTGGCCCCATCACCAAGTATTACACCCCATAGTGGCCCCTGCACACAATATTATTGCCCCATAGTGACCCCTGCACACAGTATTATGCCCCATAGTGGCCCCATCACCAAGTATTACACCCCATAGTGGCCCCTGCACACAATATTATTGTCCCATAGTGACCCCTGCACACAGTATTATGCCCCATAGTGGCCCCATCACCAAGTATTACACCCCATAGTGGCCCCTGCACACAATATTATTGTCCCATAGTGACCCCTGCACACAGTATTATGCCCCATAGTGGCCCCTGCACACAGTATTATGACCCATTGCGGACACCCATGAACAATTATTATACTCTGGAGTCTTTTTAGACCCCAGAGTATAATAATTGAAGACCCAGAAGGGATACAAACATAAAAAACACGGTTACTTACCTATCCCTGGCTCTGCTGAACTCCCTGCTGATAGCGGCCATCTTCAATGACGTCCGGGACGTCACTTGACCCGGGGGGCCTGTGTCACATGCATAGGGAGGCAGGCCCTGGTCATGTGACGTAAGGGATGTAACAAAAGTAGGCCTGAAGCCTGCCCGGAGAGGTAAATAACACTGTTTTTTATGTTCCCTTACCTCTTCTGGGCCTCCGATCATTATACTCAGAGGTCTGAAAAGATCCCCAAATATAGTAATAGCGTTTGTGGGGCCCGTGGCATCACTTACCGATCCCAGCCCCTGCCAGGATCGGTAAGTAAATAGGGCCTGTTATTGGCTGGAGTAATTACCCCATTACCGACTGGCCTATTAAAAAAAAAAAAACAACACAGCGGTAGCGGCTGTCACCAGGCCCCTAATTTCCTGGGATCCTGTGGCAGCCGCTACCACTGCTACCCCGGTAGTTACGCACCTGGTCACAACATGCTGAGGTGACATTTACATGGCCGCCTCCTTACAAGTCCAGGACGCCATGAGGCAGAGAAACAGCTGGACATATGAAAAATACAAAAAACACAAGAACCAAAAAAGGTAATGAAAAGACATGTAGTGACAGAAGACACAAGACACGACTGGTTGCTAGTTGCCTACTATGAGGAAGGGCCTAAGCCCCTTCCTCATGGCATGGACCGGGAGGCTCATCAGTTTATTGTGCACCGTTTTTGTATGTTTTTTTTTATTTCTAGTTTTTTGGCTGTGAGGCACCCTTTTTTTTCTTCTTTTTTTCTGCCACTGGTGTATATAGAAAGTGAATGTTGAAGTCTCATCTTCCTCTGACAACACAAGAGACAATCCGCCATAAGACTTTTCAAGACATTTCAGCAGTAACCTTATCTACTTATGAGCTGGTTGTAGACACCAGACTGTACACTAGTTACTGCACCTCCAGTACTACGCTTGTGGGGACATACAATATTACTCCTTATACTTATATTCTGTACATGTCTATCTCCTACTTGTCTGTCTATATACCTGTCTATTTCATATCTATCTATCTATTTAATTATCTATCTATCTATCTATCTATCTATCTATCTATCCATCCATCTAATCATCTGCCATCTGTCTATCTACCTGTCTATTCCATATTGAAAAATGCTGAGACTTTTGCAGGACTTTTCTCTCTGCATTATTAGGGCTGTAACCGGGTGAAACCCAATCGGACCTGAAGAACAGAAACCTGAGTGCAGTGGTGAACCGCATAACTCTTCATATTCTTTACATATCTATCTATCTATCTATCTATCTATCTATCTATCTATCTATCTATCTATCTATCTATCTATCTATCTATCTATCTCCTATCTATCTATCTATCTATCTATCTATCTATCTATCTTCTATATCATATCTATCTATATCTATCTTTCTATCTAAATAATAACTATGTCATATGATACCTGAATACACAGATTGTGATACGGTATGCAGGTGCTACATAAATACTTATGAAACCCTTTTGGATACCGTATATAGTAATCTACTGTTAAACACTGAAATCTACACATTAATATAATAAATGTTATTATCTCTCCATGATTCTATATTCATTAGTATTTAAGTATAATTTTGACATCTCTTAGATCCTAGACAATCCCTTTCACATTTCAGACATTATATCACAGGAAACCAAAGCCAGATATTTTCTCTGCTGTGGCCACTGCGGGGATAATGTAATATCACACAGAAACCAGTTCTATAAATGACAATCCATGTAATACATGGACAGCTTGAGACCATCAGACCAGAATCACTTTAATAGAGTGAATGTCATCTCTAGTTCATAGAAAGGGTCTCACAGTTCTGGTTTATAACTTGGTTGGTTCTTGCCTGGTTTTAACAGCAGGGGTTGTCCAAGACATTTTCTATTAAACTTCTATAGATGCTATAAATGTGGTCAAAATTTTTTTTAAAAATGTACTCACACCTCATGTCCAATGTATTGGGCACCCTAGTTAACCCTATACAGACATCCACTGTAATAGTGCAGCGGAAGCCAGATCTTTAACCCCTTCCCGCTGGTGAAATTTTTCAATCTTCATTTTTGACTCCCTTCCAAATCCCGCAACTTTTTTTTATTTTTTCTGTTCACAGAGCTTAATGTTTGTGGGACAAATTGTTCTTCATAATGGTATAATGGCATTTATTATTCCTTACAATGTATCGGGAAGCTGGAAAGAAAATCAGAATGGGGTGGAATTGGGAAAAAAGTGCTTTTTTTGCGACTTTCAAGCAGGCTGTGTTTTTACAGTGTTCACTCTGTAGCCAAAATGATATTTCATCTGTATTCTATATTTCAGTATGATTCCGGGATACCAAATCTATGTGGTTGTATTTACATTTTATCCCCTTAACAAAAATCCAAACTTAAACTTGCCGTAATCTGACACCCGTAACTTTTTTATATTTCCGTATACAAGGATGCATAGGGCATTTTTTTTTTTTTTTTTGTGGGACTAGGTGTACTGTTTTAGTTACAGCATTTTCAAGAATATGTATTGCTTTGATCACTTTGTAGTAAAACTTTTACCAGAGGCGATATAGCAAAAAGACCTCAGTTTGGCACTTTAAAAAAATAAAAATAATAAATTTCTCCCACTTCGATGTTCATTGTGTGGGAAAAATATTTTTCTATATTGTAGAAAAACTGTTTTTAGTTTTATTTGTATTCTACAGAAAGGGAGGTGATTTGAATTTTTCATTTTTACTTTATTTACTACACCTGGGGTCTGATCACTAATGAAATGCATTACAATGCTAATGCATTGCAATGCATTGCATCAAGCATCCTGTCATACAAATGCATACCAGACAAGCCTGGGAGCTTTAGGCTAAGGCCCCACGGGCTGTATCCGCAGCACTAAAGAGCTGCGGGAAGAAACGCTGCATGATCGCATTGCGGTTCTTTCCGCAGCGCTTTGAAGAGAAAGTTCACTGAGTTTTCTTCCGCGGACTTTCTTTTACCATTATAACTACGGGAAAGCCGCCAACGTTTCCGTAGAAATAATTGACATGCTGCGATTTGCAAAGCCGCAACGGCTTTGCAAATCGCAGCGTGTCTGCGCTGCGATCTTTTCCGCAAAGTGGGGATGGGATTCGCATGAATCCCATCCACTTTGCTTGCACTGCACAATGCCGTGATTTTCCGCTGCGTTTCCGGTCCGTGGGGCCCCAGCCTTATATAGGTTCCCAGCTTTCATTGCAATGGAACGTTGGCCCACCCATGGATACCACATAAATGGCACCTTGGTTTGCTTTCACCGAGGCACCAGGAGCCTTAATGCTGTGATCAGTGCTGGGTCTCTGCTGTATAATACAGCAAAACCCGATGACTATAGCGGCCGCTCAGAAGCTGAAGCATATTTTAATACCTGACATCTGCCGTAATATTATGGGTGATTTTGGGACAGGGTTAAAGATGGAAGCTGCTTTGAAGTAGAGTGGCTTCCATAGCTACTGTGTCTCCACCATATTACACAGTGGAGACCTGGCACTAATTCCCTCAATTGGGCATTGTTTTATTTTATGCCCTCCTAAAGTCCTCCAGAGCCCCTGATGCCTATCCCATCCACGCCTGTAATGGTAACGTTGCAGGGTGAATCCCATGCAGTGAATTTGCGGGAGTGTATTTTGTTATAGGACACACAGGTGTCATTCAGTGCAGCCCAGTTATACTCCATGGTTATATTCCATGGTTATACCTATGCTGGCATTAAAATATGACTTTTCATCAGTGGTGTAGATGGAGCGACATTAATATAACACCATGCTCCTGATAAGAGTATCAGTTCAGGCCGGCTACACGTGTATCACAGCATCTGCTCTTATATTACTGTTCCCTATATACAGTCATCACATTGTAATGACAAACTACCATGTAACCACAACTTTCATTACTGGATAATATTCCTCTCCGTAGGACAATTACCGCCATTACTTCAAGAGAAACTCTACCTCTAAGGACACTTTACACTATCTTATAGAGAATTACATGAATAAGGCATGGTCCTAGAATAATCTACAGGGTTGGGTAGATAATAATAATAATAATAATAATAATAATTATACACGGGTGTTAAAACGGTTTTCCAGAATTTCATAACCTGTCCATATATCCTCAAAGGATCTAATAATAGACAGTGTTTCTGCAAAAGTTTTAGGCAAGTGAATAAAAATTGCTGAAAAGTGATTATGCTTTTAACAGAAGTGTTAGGTTATTTTTGCAAAGTGAAAGAACCAACAACAAATCTCAATCATGTCAATATTTGGTGTAAATGCCCTTTGGAGGGAGGAGGAGGCCTAGAAGTGATGATACGGCCCCCACAGAGCCCTGATCTCTACATCATGCAGTCTGTCTGGGATTACATGAATAGACAGAAGGATTTGAGCAAGCCTATGTCTACAAACGATCGGTGGTGCCAAGTCATTAGGCAATAATATACAGTAATGTGCAAAAGTTTTAGACATGTGTGGAAAAAATGCTTTCATAGTATTTTCATGTTATTATTGTAGCCTGAGACATAGACCCTTGATAGGGGATCTGTCGTCTCTCCTGACATGTCTGCTTTAGTACGTACCTATATTACCAATGACAAATTCTAGATCATCTTTCCTTATAGAACAGTTATGCTGTCCCTCTGTTATTCCTCTGAGAAGTTTGTGAATGTTAATAAGAAAGTGTTACCAGTTGGGGTTGTGTCCCTACATTGTTTGACAATGACCATTCAGTGGTGACTGTATAGGGATACACCACTATGACAGGTGAAATGACAATATAGCCAATATTCAGGTGTAATAAGAGGAATGGTCAACACAAAGTTACAAGAAAAGAATAATGCTCGAGACTAATGTAATGGGGAACACAAGCCTTTACTAAATGTACATGTCAGGGAAGGTGGCTGGTCATATGCCATGTGGCTAAAATGAGGACTTTCATGTTCCATATCCCAATACCCTTATTTCCTACCCTTCCTTCCAGCTCTGCCAAACCGAGTCCACACAAAAGCTGAACAAATATGTATTCATGAAATGTGTAACCAAGCAATAGATTAATGAATCGCCTATTTAGATGGGTTTTGTAGCTTGTGTGTCAGGAAATGAAGATCCCAAATAGGGCAAAAGGAAAGAATCAAATCAGATTTTTCCTAATTGAGCTCCTGTGTTAGATGAAGTATACAGTCAGCTAAGGTCGGGATCACACTAGGGCTCGGTTTACGTCCACATGGGGACCCAAAGCACAGAAACCCTATCCGCTTAAAAAAGCAGTTGCCCGCAGAAACCTGCGGACCTCGTAGACTATAATGGGGTCCGCCAGGTTTCTGCTGATTTTATACTAAAATAAGATGATCTAATCTTGGGAAAATTCGCCCTAGCGTAAGGATTCTTTATGGCAGTGTGTGCCCCCATGTTATAGGGGAACATGAGGAGTACTTGGTCTTGCTTTATAAAGTTTCCATTGACCCTCTTTATTTTCTGTATTCACAAAGGGTTCCTTGGTTTATGGTTCCTGCTATTTCCCGTCTTATCATACTGTGCAAAAGTTTTAGACTGGGGTTGGAAACAGTAGAGTACTGTAAGAATGCTTTAAAAAAAATAGAAGTGTTCATAGTTCATTTGTGTCAATTAACTTAATGAAGTGAATGAAGAAACCACGGATCTTCTTCCTCCAATCCTTCTGTCGCCTCCTGTAATCTCAGACAGACTGGATGATGGTGAGATCAGATCTTCCAGGACTCTTCATCCAAAGATCAGTCACACCAAATATTGATGATATTTCAATGTTTCTTTTTTGCATTGACTTCATTTTGTTACTTGACAAAAATATACTATTAAGATTTCTATTTTAGGCTAAGACCCCACGAGTTAAAGCGCTGTGGGAAAAACTATGGCGGGAATGCATCACAGTTCTTCCCACAGCTCTTTGAACAGAAAGTTCTCTGAGTTTTCCTCCGCAGACTTTCTGTTAACATTATATCTATAGGAAAGCCACCGGCGTTTCCGAAGATATAATTGACATGTTGCGGTTTCCAAAACTGTGCCGGTTTTGGAAATCGCAGTGTGTCCGCGCTGCAGTTTGAAACGTAAAGTGGGCATGGGATTTGCATGAATCCCATTCACTTTGCAGATATTGTAAAACGCATCATTCCCGCCCCGGGTAAATCACTGCATTTCCAGCCCTTGGGGCCCCAGCCTTAGAAATCACTTCTCTGCACTTGCCTAAAACTTTTGCACTTTACTTTATTACTGCTCGTAGCATTCATACACAGTTTTTCGTGCTTCTCTATGACTCTTTGGGTAGTGCTCCTGTCAGTCACTAGGAGACTTCACATCTTGAGTTCAGTCAGTAAATGTATCCTTGTATGTCATGGCGGTTTTCACTTTTTTCATTATGTATTAGGTTTCCATGGGAATGTATGAAGTGATTTATACACATGACTGACTTCAGATGAATCTATTTGCTTAAAACTCTCATTGCCACAGGAAAAAGCATACAATATATTTATAGTGCATTTGTTTGGCGGTATACCATGTGTTATTTTCTATTGATCTAGTTTGCCTTTGGAATCTGCACCGACTTCTTCATATGATGTCAGTCACAGAAAGGTTCCTATAAGGAAGACCTCGGCCCAGACTGCTAACTCACGTATCTATGCTTTGGTTTAGCTGATGCTGGGCTTCAACTTACTTGCAGCTTTTCCTATTGAAATAGTTCATCCTTAAAGGGATAAAAAACAAATAAATTGGCAGGGAGCAGGTAATGGCAAAAAACAAGAAAAAGACCTAAACTTATCTGCTAAGGGACCTACTTTTTAGCAGGGTGCAGAAGTGATGATGTCACATCCCTGAGCAATCACTGGTAAAATAAATGTGATGTCATCACCTCTGCCATGACCCGCATGCTGTAAAAGGAGCAGTCCTCTAGTAGGTGAGTTAGATTGGACTCACCTCTATTAGGTTATCTGCTCCATGGCCTTTTATATTTGCCTTGAATATATACACACGTAGCGGTATTTTTTCATGCATTTTATGCAATCACATAAGAGCTTCATTTTCTAAAGCATCAGAGCAGAAATCCCCCAGGCATGACTACAGAATTTGCATTCTGTAAAGTCTAATCCTTATATCTTACACCATACAGTAAGGTGTAACTACTGCTCAGCTGAATTATTAAAGGGGTAGGCCATGGAAAAACATCTATCACGTATCCATTACCTTGATGAATCATAGATCATTGGGTTTCTCACTGGCACTCACACTGGTACTCACACCCCATGTGGGTTCCCCATGGGACAAAGGTAAGCAAGAGTTTGTATGGAGCAAGGATCAAGCGTGTAGAGTGTTGCTCTATTCAAAGACTATATGAGTAATGGTAGCTGTTTTGAGTTAGGATCCCTCTTTTAATGTTGTGATTGATAATAAACCAGTTGACTGTTTCCAGTGACAACCAGAAGAATCGCGAATACAGTTCTGTATCATAATATAGACTATGGATAACTTGGGGAAAGGATATTCCCAAAAACACCAGGACGCGTGCTCCCTCTTGGAAATACAAGACTCAATAAGACGTTTTGGGGTTTTAAGCACCATTTGGAGAGCACCCCTTTGTTAGATCCAACACATAGAAACTAGAATATATTCCACTCAGCATATTTCAGCATATTATCTACTTGTAATTTGAGCGGCTCTGGAAGTGTCTGGTAGCCGCAAGCCAGTGGACGTTGCCCTCCTAGGTCCTGGTGACTTTTAATAAACCCTTAAAACAAGGTGTGATCCAGACAACAGAATGGGCGAGTACCTTTAAACATCTGCTTGCTCCCCACTACATAATCTACCGGTTCCACATAAGCAGCGCGGCTTTCTTGTTTTTTCTTCTTCCGAGTCTGCATAATACAGACTACAACTTACAGCGGGATTCAAGACAAAAACTTTAGGGGAGACTTGTTGTGTTAAATATCTGGTGCCATCATGATAACTGATACTGGGAAACATGGCTGCCAGAACTAGCACTGATGCCAGAAGCAGACAGCTCTATACACTGTGTAGTGGCCAATTCTGGTTACTGGTGCTCAGCTCTAATGTAGGTGAATAGGAGCTGAGCTACAGTAGCACTGTCTACTTCTGTGCCCTATGCTAGTCCTGGCAACAGCTCTATACATCAGCTAAGTATGGGTCATCTATATCTAAATCCCTTTAATCAGGGTTACAATTTTAACAATTAGCAGACACGGTGACACCTCGGACTTGCCAAGTAGTACAGCAGTAGGAATTACTATTGGAGTAGGATAGGACAATTACTCTGCTAGGGCTTCAGTAATCTTGGTGATGGTTGCACTATAGTGACATGGCACTTATACTATGGTATAGTATGCTATACTTAAAAAAGTTGTACAGGATTTTTTTTTCCTTCCGCTTTATACTTATCATAGGCCATAAATATCTGATCGGTGGAGGGCATACAGTGTGCCCGGCATTGATCAGCTGTTTGGGGGCTGTGTCTGATCTCTATAATATACAGTGCACAAAGTTGGAAGCAGAAAGCTCTGTACATTGTTTCATAACTGGGGAGTGTTACTGCAGCTCAGCTCCAATTGACATCAGAGGGAGCTGAGCTGCAGCAATGCTGTCCAACCACTAAACAGTGCACAGAGCTCTCTGCTTCTAGCTTTGTGCACTGTATATTAATGAGATCAAACACAACACCAAACAGCTGATCCTTGCAGGGCTGGCTGTCATCCCTACCAATCTGATATTTGTTGTCTAAAAATTCCTTGATAACCCCTTTAAGTATATTAAAGAGGTATGTAGCCCTGATAAGCAGCATGCCATGCCTGTTTCTACAATATATCATCGGATACCGGGGACATTACTAGAGAGGGGGTGTGGTCGCACCCAGACCCAGGAGCCTTACCCCTTGTTCACATCTCTGTTTGTATTCTGTTCGGGGGAGTCTGCATGGGGACACCCCCAAAATGGACTACCGAATGCATTTGCAAGTGGTGTACAGTGAAAGCACATGGACCCCATAGACTATAATGGGGTCCATGTGCTTGCCACCAGATCTCCGCAGGGAACATGCGGACAGGAAAGTAGTTCACAATCTACTTTCCTGTCTGCATGATTTGTGTGGCGATCTCGCGATAAACACACGGACCCCATTATAGTCTATGGGGTCCGTGTGCTTTCACTGCACACCGCTTGCAAATGCATTCGATAGTCTGTTTGGGGGGTCCGCGAACGGATTACCAAACGCAGATGTGAATGAGGGGTTAGGGGTTCAAAAAGTATCTGTTCCCAATTTAAGGAGGCTAGCAGTATAAGTGATACATTCTGGTACAGATTTTGCATGTAGGCCCATGAACTTCATGTTATGCCTTTGTTGAATACTTGAAGGTGTTTTCTCATGAACATAACTAAATAAACCATATATAAATTTCCACACCATATACAGTTGGTGTATCAAAAATCTTTTTTTTATTTTCTTATTTATATATTTTTCATTTTTTATATTTACAAAAATATTCAACTTTTAATTCTCTACATATTTATACATGGTTATGTTCATTGGAAATCCCTTTAACCCTGGCATTGCTCTCACATTCCTGCAGTCACATATTATATTCTGGATTATTTAATAACCGAGTATTTCCGTCTCTCTCTCCTGATAGTAAAGGTGAAGTTAGATAAAGTATATTATCTATAATAATTTCATGGAATAAGAGACCTTTACAAGAGTAGAATAATCTCCCCATTGTTCATTGCCGTACGCTACGCTTTATTGCATTGCTCTGACAGGAAATTGGTTTAACTGCTGGGCAAATCATGGCGGAGAAGATGTAATCAAAATCCATCAAATGCTGCAGGAACCTTGAATGTTTGCCACAAAATGTCAGGCTCGCCCCGGGAAATGTATCTAACATTGTTTTTCTAACACAATAATTGACAGGTTAAGATTGAAAAAAAATCATTTATTCTTATGGTTAGCGTCGGCAGAAGGGTAACTCTCAGTAGGAAACGGTTCCGTAGATATTTATTTTGAGAAGATTGTATTTCATTAGAAATCTCTTCTTTTTCCAAAATTATTACTTTGTTATTGAATTTTGTTTCATTGCAGTTGATGTTCTAAGAGTTTGACATAAATTCTACAATGGACAAACAATAGTGTAAAGATGGTCATACACCATTGGGGCCTCTCTACGCTACCTTGGAAATAAGGATTGGGCCATTGGATTTTGACTACCCAATCCTCCTTAGGGAGATCAGCTGGTGACAGAGCCTTGCAGCGGCTTTCTCTTGTTTTCCATTTCATCACACATCATCGAGTTTAGCGTCTATTAGAGATGAGCGAACAGTAAAATGTTCGAGATTCAATATTCGTTTCGAGTAGCCCCTCAATATTTGATTACTCGAATCGAATATCGAACCCTATTATAGTCTATGGGGGGAAAATGCTCGTTTCAGGGGTAGGCAACATTCGATCAAATTATACTTACCAAGTCCACGAGTGAGGGTCGGGCTGGATCCTCCGAGAAGTCTTCTCCTTGCAGCGTCCCCGCGGCGTCTTCTGGCTCTGAATTCACTCTGCCAGGCATCGGGCATGGGCAGAGCCGACTGCGCATGCCCGCACTACAAGCGGGCATGCGCAGTCGGTTCTGCCCAGGCCCGATGCCTGGAAGAGTGAATTCAGAGCCGGAAGACGCCGCGGAGAAGCTGCACGGAGAAGACTTCTAAAGGTAGGAGAAGAACCAACATTGATTGGCCAACTGTATAGCATTCGGCCAATCAATGCTGGTTCTGCATCGAACTTTTCCATTCGAACGGCGAGTGGTACTCGATCGAGTACGAGTATTTCGAATACCGTAGTATTCGATCGAATACCTACTCGATCGAGTATTACTTGCTCATCTCTATCGTCTATGTATTTGGTGAAATCGGTGAGGATAGCTGTCAGCCTGATAGCATATGCCTTTCCTTACACTTCGTTGTTATAATTCCCACCTATGTTTGCAGTTCCATCCCAGGCTTCCAGCTACATGCAATTCCTTCTATTAGAGAAGTAAGATTCTTCCTCCTTCAAGAGAGAGGAAAGGAAAAAGATGGGCTGTGAGTGACGGGGATGGACTTTATGGGTGACAGTAAGAGCAACCACATGAGAAAGAATATAACAGAGATGGTAGATATTAGAAGATATTAGAATTATCTCTGTTATGTGGAGTTCAGGTTCTATATAATTCTGGAGTGCAAACAACTGAGTGTACCAAATCAGACCAGCACTTAAGGATTTGGAGATATTTTCTAGCCAACCATAGTTTTACTACTGTATCTATCTATGGTTAGCCATCCAGCTACTGTAGTAACACTACAGTCCTGCTAAGTACAAACCACTGCTGAGATGGGAATAATTGCTCCTAAATCCCGACTGTTAGGGCAGAATTTATGGATACAGCCGAGAAGTGTTGTGCTACACTGTTTCTGTAACTCCCATAAAGGTGAACAGGAGTAACAGTGTAGCCATGTAGTAATGCTGTTTCCATTCATCTTTATTGGAGTTACAGGAAAGGTGTAGGACAGCACGGCTCAGCTTGTCCTGTATGTCTCTTCCTAGGGGTTTGGGTCTTAGAATCAGTTATTTCCATTTCATCAGTGCTGAGATGGGAAAAACTTTTTGCAGCTGAAGAAGGGAAACAAAATGTGCGACTAAATGTATAGCTCCACCTTATAGTCCATCATTCTGACCTCGCCATATTCACGTTTTCTATTCAACCATGGTAATGCGAAAACGACATAAGCCCACTTAGTTCAGCCTATTCTCTGGCAAATTTAATCCAGATGAAGGCAAAACACCCCATAAGACAGAAGTCAGCTTTCCTCATCATAACAAAGAAAATCCTTTGTGGCTCTAAATCTGGCAATTGGAATAAATCCCTGGATCGATGACCCTTCTCTAGGAATCTAGCACCAAGAACATACTCTCAATAATGGCATCCAGGTCTGTCTTGAACTCTTTTAGCAAATTTATGCTAGGTTCACACCTGTGTTTGGGTTTCCATTCAGTGGGTCTGCTTGGGACCCCCTGAATGAAAACCTAATCTGCTTAAAAGGCGGTTACCCTTGGAAATCCATGGATGCCATAGACTATAATGGGGTCTGCTGGGTTTGGAGAATGGGGAATATAAATAATAATAATAAAAATAATACATGTTATTTATATAGCGCCAACATATTCCGCAGCGCTGTACAATATGTAGGGTACAAATACAGACAGAAAGATACATTACAAAGAAAGTCATTTCACACAATGGGACTGAGGGCCCTGCTCGCAAGAGCTTACAATCTATGAGGTAGAGGGGGTGACACAAGAGGTAGCAGGGGCGGCATTGCTTATACAGGGGGTCAGATAATTTTGTAATAGAGGTTACTGTCATTACACAAACATAAAACTTTATGAGCCGTCACCAGTCGTGTCCTTTAACATGTGGATGGAGCTTGGACCTATAAAGTTAGCCTGAAATGGCATCATATCATGTGGGGAAATGTGGGAGTGGGAGAGAGGAGGGTTAAATTTTGGGAATTCTAATTATAGTACGGAAGGGTTTACATTAGGAATTGTGATAGGCCTGTCCGAAAAGATGTGTCTTTAGTTTGCATTTGAAACTGTAGAAATTGGGAGTTAATCTGATTGTCCGGGGTAGAGCATTCCAGAAGAGTGGTGCATCTCGGGAGAAGTCTTGTATACGAGCGTGGGAGGTTCTGATAATAGAGGATGTAAGTGTTAGATCATTGAGTGAATGGAGATGTAAATAATGTAAATAATGTAAATATGTCAGGGCTGTCTATGTATAGAAATGATATTCTGTCGCTCAAGGTGTTAACAACTTCCCATGGTTCTCCTGCTAATACTCTATATTCAATGAGATCTGAGTGTATAAAGAGGTTGGGTCAGTGGCCGCAGTGGGATACAGTACGTACACTAAGGTGGGGCACTTGTCTCCAGCTCACGCTCCTGTTAATAGCCTTGGCTCCAGATACTGTTATATAATATGTGATTCCAGCGAGGCATTAAATGGCAGGTTACAGAAGTCTCAGATTGTAGAGAAATGTTGACGGGATTAATTAATCCTTCACGTTCCCGGCGCTTCATTTCCAGATGACTTGTTATATCAACACCTTTTACTTTCATCTCTCCAGACAATTCTGTTCTAATCTATTGTGACAGGACTGAAGATTCAATGTATTCCAGTCGCTTGTGGCTCTGATAAGTATAGAAGTGGTGACTAGGCTGGATATGCTTTCATCCAAATAACCTTCCTGTCTGATAAGCTTCAATGGTAGGATTTATTTGGTTTGGTGTAAGAAATATTCTATGAAGTAATATCCGTGGGGAGGGCTGGCGGTCCAGAATAAGTAGCTCATTTTCTGTGTGCCCTAGATAGGCGTATGGCTGTAATATTCAATAAGTCAGGGCAAGGACTGAACCTCTGATGTCTGACTGTGTTCTATTGCTTTTATCTATCATTTCTTCCTAAACTAATAGAAATGTCTTAGAGCTTATTCACAAAAGCGACTTTCACAGCCGCGTGTGTGCTAGCTGTTTTTTTTTTAAATGGACAGCACAAAACCCCATAGAAAATGCTATATATATATATATATATATATATATATATATATATATATATATATATATATATATTTTTTTTTTATTTAATAGTTCTTGCGCCAATTTGTCCTTGTGTCCTTCAATATACTTAAGTCTGTGAGGGATCCCTGGAAATAAACTACTTTTTTCACGACAACACATGGCCCCGTCATGAGAAAAACATCTCTAGGTCCATTCACATGCAGTTTTTCGGTGATGATTTGGAAGCGTGGAAAAAACGCCTCCCTATAGAGTCCTATGGGTTCCGCTCACTTTATTTTTCCACTCGCGGAATTTTTCCGCTAGCGGAAAAAAAGCTTCCTTCATGCGGATTCCACCTGCAAAAACCAATGCAGTCAATGGGAGGCGGGAAATCCACATTGCGGATTTGGGCGCAGAATTGGCAAAAACCGCTAGCGGTTTTTTTCAAGGTCCATACACTGTGCTGGAGAAAAAGAACCAAAAACTTAAAAAGCATCATCCAAGATGGCAAAAATTAGCCATTTTGGCCAATAAAAATATAATGTGCATGACCAGCTTAAAGAGTAACTAACCCTTTGATTTAGATTTTCTGGCAGTATTTTCTGTTATTAATAAAATTTGTAATATACTTTAGTAATTAATTTTGGCTTCTCTCTGTGAATATTTCTTCATGCTTTGCCTTGTTTTTCTCTTGTGAGCTGAACTATACACGGCTTTCACTAGGTGTACGGGTATATGGGCTTTAGTATAATGTAGGGTAGCTGAGGCTGGAGTGGGGTCACGTCAATCAGATGTATCTCCAGTAATTGAAGACTGAGAACAGTGATTCTGCTGTTATACAGTATAATACCACCATCATAGTTCTACATGTGAAATTTGGAGCGAAATCACTAGCTAAAAATACAGATGGATTGGCATATTTATACCTAGTGAAAGCAGCGTGCAAGGCAAAGAATAAAGAAATGCACAGAAAGGAACCAAAATGTGTTACTAAGTGTATAACAAAAATGTATTCATAGTCCATTGTGTTGCTGCCACGCTTTTTCCTGCATCGCTTTTTCGCTGCAGCCCCTACGTGGGGCCTTAGCCTAACTAGCAAGGGTAACTGAATTTGTGGTTTAACTACATTCTATCATTGGCTGATGATAACCAATGTGTGATCCAGTGTCGCAAATTTAACACTAATTTTGGACTGTACACTGACCACAGATATTATCTTATTATGGGTGACTCAGACAATATTTACTGTTGCAATTTCATTCCCATTATTTTTCACATTTCCTATACGTGCTCAGTATTGCCTCACTATTAGAGACCTTGCTAGCTGTAGACAGTCAGACTCCTATTCATTAGTAGAGATGAGTGAATATATTCGATCGAATACCTCTGCTGTATAGCTCCCGGCGCCAGGGAAGGTGGGAAGGGCAGTAAAAATTCGATGTTTTGCACGGGGAGCTATGCGGTGGAGGTATTCGATCGAGTATACTCACTCATCTCTATTCATTAGGGGATTCTCATTTTAGAGTTTAATAAATCTTATTAATAAAAGTTATATTTTATTTATTTACATCCTTTGTTTTGCTCCTCCGCTGGTTTTGAGTTAAGCAGTAACGGTAGGTCTTTTCACCCAATTCTTTGACAGAAGAGCAAAGTTGTTACAAAGTGTTGGTACACTTTGACAGGGCTCAGCAACCTTCAGCACTGCAGCGGCTGTGAAACTACAACTCCCAACATGTTCCATTCACTTCTATGGGAGTTACAAAAACAGCACATCTTGCCTACCCCTGACTTTGACATTTTTTAGGTCGCAGAACATTATCTAGACTGGATACAATTGTAGCAAACTCATGGCTTTGAATCACAGGTCTTTGGATAGAAGAAGCAATACTTACTGTATATGGATAGTGTACAATGTCCCTCACTGCCTCCTTTGGTCTCTCCCAATGGTTCTCCTCTGCCACCCACATAAAGGGGGGCACACTAGACCTAATATTCACCCGCCTCTGCTCCATATGCAACCTCTCTAACTCTCCATCCACGCTCTCGGACCACAACCTGCTGACATTCTCTGCCCTCTCCTCTCCAATTGACACTCCAACCTCTAAACCAACATGCCCCCGCAGGAACCTCAACCGCCTTGACACCTGCACCCTCTCAGACTCTCTCCTACCACTCGCTGACATCTCCTCACTCCAGGACACAGATGCCGCTGCTGCCTTCTATAATACCACCATTACCTCAGCCCTTGATTCTGTAGCCCCCTACACATACACCAGAGCCTGACCGATCAATAGACAACCCTGGCACACTGACCTGACTAAAAAACTGAGACGTGCCTCGCGGGTTGCAGAGCGCCTCTGGAAGAAAAGCCACTCCAAGGAGGATTTCCTCAGGTACAAAGAAGCAGTGCTCTCATTTAAGAACGCACTCACCTCTGCAAAGCAGGTCTACTTCACCACACTCATATCTTCACTCTCTCGCAACACCAAACAGCTATTCTCCACCTTCAACTCCCTCCTCTGTCCTCCCGCCCCCCCTCCGACATCACTTATCTCAGCTGACGACTTTGCCTCTTACTTTAAAACTAAAATTGACACCATCAGAGACAGTCTCACCCTACTCCCCCGACAACCCCTCTACCCAACTACTTACTGTTCCTCATCCCTGACCTTTTTCTCCTCCATAACTGACGAAAAACTCTCCTCCCTAATCTCCAAATCCCACCTCACCTCCTGCGTGCTCGACCCGATTCAGTCACATTTCATCCCCAAACTCGCTGAAGTCATTACTCCAGCCCTAGCCCATCTCTTCAATCTATCCCTAACCAATGGATCCTTCCCCTCAGCCTTCAAACACGCCACCGTCACTCCTATACTTAAGAAACCCGTCCTCTCCTGCCAACTATCGCCCCATCTCACTGCTCCCGTACGCCTCAAAACTTCTTGAGCAGCATGTCCACTCCGAACTCTCCTCCTATTTCTCATCCAACCTGCTCTTTGACAGACTTCAGTCAGGCTTCAGACCCCGGCACTCCACTGAAACTGCCCTAACAAAAGTTACCAATGACTTGCTAACCGCCAAAGCCAAGCGCCATTACTCTATCCTCCTCCTCCTCGACCTCTCCTCTGCCTTTGATACAGTTGACCACTCCCTCCTGTTAGAAATTCTCTCATCCCTTGGTATCTCAGACCTGGCCCATTCCTGGATCTCCTCATACCTCACCGACCGCACATTCAGCGTCTCCCACTCGCACGCCACCTCCTCACCACGCCCTCTCTCTGTAGGTGTCCCCCAGGGCTCCATCCTAGGACCCCTCCTGTTCTCCATCTACACCCTTGGCCTGGGCCAACTCATAGAATCTCACGGCTTTCAGTACCACTGCTACGCCGATGACACCCAAATATACATCTCTGGACCAGACATTACCTCCCTGCTGGCCAGAGTTCCAGATTGTTTAGCGGCCGTAGCCTCCTTCCTCTCCTTCCGCTTTCTCAAACTCAACATGGAGAAAACAGAGTTTATCATCTTCAGCCCATCCTGCATGGCCCCACCACCTGACCCATCTATCAAAGTTAATGGAACCACAATTACCCCTGTCCCACAGGCCCGATGCCTTGGGGTAACCCTGGACTCTGAACTATCCTTCAAGCCACATATTCAAGCCCTCAACACCTCCTGCCGCCTCCAGCTCAAGAACATCCACCGAATTCGCCCCTTCCTCACCCAGGAAACTACCAAGATGCTCGTCCAGGCCCTAATTATCTCCCGCCTAGACTACTGCAACACCCTTCTCCATGGACTCCCAGCTAACACCCTCGCACCCCTCCAGTCCACCCTAAACTGCGCTGCTCGCTTAATCCACCTCACCCCCCGATCTTCATCAGCTGCTCCCCTCTGCCAGTCCCTCCACTGGCTACCTATAGCCCAGCGAATTGAGTTCAAGCTACTAACGCTAACATACAAAGCCATCCACAACCTGTCCCCTCCGTATATCTCTGAACTAATCTCACGCTACCTGCCCACACGTAACCTCAGATCCTCCAATGACCTCCTACTCCGCTCTGCCCTCATCCGCTCCTCACACAACCGTCTCCAGGATTTCTCTTGTGCATCCCCCATACTTTGGAACTCCTTACCACGAAACATAAGACTGACCCCCACAATCACAGGATTCAAGAAGGTGCTGAAGACTCATCTATTCAGGAAGGCCTACAACCTCCAATAACACTATCACCTCACGGCCATCTGTACAGTCTCCCCCTCTCCTTCTGTCTCTACCCCCTTCCCTCATAGATTGTAAGCCCTCGCGGGCAGGGCCCTCTACCCCACTGTGCCAATCGGTCACTGTTTGTATTATATCTACCTGTATATTCTGTGTATTGTATGTAACCCCCAAATGTAAAGCACCATGGAATTAATGGTGCTATATAAATAAATAATAATAATAATAATAATAATAATACAATGTAGCAGTGGCATGTGGAACTGCAGCCATACTCTCATTCACTTGAATAGGAACAGGACTGCTTCCAGCTGTATACCTAGCATGTGGCTTCCGGTGGCTGAAACAGATGATCGTGACGGGGTCAGGGTGTCAGTCCTCAACCAATCTAATGCTGATGACTTATTCTGTGCATAGGTCATCAGTATCAATTACTTTCAGGTCCCGGACAATCCCTTTGAGTTTATGCAGTGTTCACCTTCCTAAAATGCTGAAAGCCTGTGGTTTATTTTCTGCGCTGGGTTGTCATACATGTGAGCGCTGCAGTCGGTGAAGCTACATTGTGTCCCAGTGATTTGTCCTGTGATTTGCTGCTAATTAAATTATAGGCTGCAATCTCATTAGTCCTGCTCCAATTCACCGATCACACTTGCCAACATTCCAGTCCCAGCCGGCGGCACAACCCAGTCTATCCATTTGTATCCATTTATCACTTTCACTGATATTCTATCCATTTGGGGACTTTGGGGACAATGCTACTAGCTAGGTCTGTGGCCTTTTCCTATTGTCTAGAATGCAGCCAATGTCTATTAAAATGACTTAATTAATGTCCCTGATATTCATTGTATGCAGCTCTATAGTCTGCAGTAAATCCTTACATATAAACCTCACATCCACTTACATCTTGTCTCAGCAATTGTTATGTCAGGTCAGACTGATAGTGTCAGGCACAGGAGACATATCCTAGAACACTCTGTAATGTATTGTTCTGACATTTATGTATCTGACAATGTCGAATAAGAAGTTGAAACCTCAAGCCTCATACAGATAAGATGGAGGAAGTTATATTCTAGCTGCCTGATCCATCTGTCATTTTGGGGAAGCTGGGGGCTCCCATAAATATTAGAAGCTCAACAAGTAATGGATGGGATCAACAGATACACATCTCATGTCTAAGGCCATACACACTAGATTCATGTCTGCTGAAACTGCCGATTTCAGTGGAACAAGTCCATGCAAGCCTCTCTTGCGAGATGAAAAAGAAGCATTGGAGATGATTTTTATCATGCCCCATCCTTATCCCAGGGAGATAAGTTGCTACTAGAGATGTCTGGAAGCTTCTAACTCCTTTCTCCCCATTATGTATATGCATACCACCCAACTTTTGAAGAGTAGAAAGAGGGATAAAATGTGTGGCGCGCAGCACGCTGCAGCAAATTTGGCTCTGCCCACTTTTATATTGACTCCGCCCATTCTCATTCATTTTTCATGTACTCCCATACAGTATAATCCTCCTACAGTCACCCGTAAATTATATGTCCCCCTCCATCTCTCCCCAGTTTCATATAACTCGTTCATCTGCCCCCAGTTTCATGTCCCCCCCTCTATCTCTGTCTCCAGTTTCATGTCCCCCCTCCATCTCTATTCCCAGTTTCATATCCCCCAGTTTCATGTCCCCCAGTCTCTACCCAGTTTCATGCCATTCTCCCCCCCTTCATCTGCCCCAGTGTCATGCCGTTCTCCCTCCCCCCTTCATCTGCCCCAGTGTCATGCCGTTCTCCCCGCCTTCATCTGCCCTAGTTCATGCCGTTCTCCCCCCCCCCTTCATCTGCCCCAATGTCATGCCGTTCTCCCCCCCTTCATTTGCCCCAGTGTCATGTCTTTCCCCCCCGTTTATGTCCCGTGGGGCCCCGGCCTTAATCATGGTTGCACATAAAATGTTCTTGTATACCTCAAGTTACAATGGCCTCAGGATACAATATTTTCAACATTTCAACTTTTCTGGTCCATTATAACTTGAAATTCACCTCAACATACAATGCTTGACTGGAGACTCCAGCAGATCATTATGGTCATTTCATTGGTAAATTCCCTGTAAAGCTGGGTTCACACTGGGTTTTTTGGACCAGATTTTGACGCAGAGGCCGCATCAGAATCTGGCCCAATAAACGGCTAGCTGTGACTGGATCCGATGTAGTGCAGGGCACCGGCATACAGTCGCGGCATTCCATTCCGGATTAGGGCCAAATGAATGGGCCTTGTTGGGAGGGAGGTGTCGCGCTGTGGACTCTGCATCTGATTCCGCCGCAGAATCTGTCTGACGAAAGGGCATGTCGCTTAATTTTTTCATGAGCAGGAACAAACTGCTCGCAGAAAAAGGAAACCCTTAAATTCAATGGCAAGCGTTTTTTCAAGACAGATTTTGACGCGGATTCCGCGTCAAAATCGTGACCAAAAAAGCCTGTGTGAACCCGGCTTAAAAGTGAAGTGCATGCACTGACTGTGTATACCGTTCAGGACCCTGAAAAAGTTCCTGCCACCATCATAGAAAGTGATTTACAACTTCAAGCAAATCTTTCTGACTTTCATGTGTAAAGGTTTGCTCCATCTATATGATTTTTTTTTTTTAAATCTTAATTTTCTCATATTTTTGATGACATTTTGTGGTCTACAGTACCAATTACTAGCTTTCTATAGAATTATCGTTGCCGGTTACAAATAGGATGAATTGGTTCACAGTGAACTGGATGTGACCCAAATACTCCAAATTGTTTCAGTTGTGAATGAAACCGAACAATTTGGGATTTGCCTTGGAAGAACCAAAATAACACATGCAACATAATTTATGGTACCAGTGGCGCAACTAGGAATAGCAGGGCCCCGTAGCGAACTTTTGACATGGCTTCCCCCCGACCGACACCGAAGACCTCGACTGACACCTCCTACGCATTCCTGCGTGCTCTATTATGCCCCATAGTGGTCCCTGCACACAGTATTATACCCCATAGTGGCCCCTGCACACAATATTATATCCCTTAGTGGCCCCTGCACACAGTATTATGTCCTTTAGTGACCTTGCACACACTATTATGTCCCTCAGTGGCCCCTCCACACAGTATTATGTCCCTCAGTGGCCCCTCCACACAGTATTATCCCCCATAGTCGCCCCTGCACACAGTATTGTACCCCATAGTGGCCCCTGCACACATTATTATGTCCCACTGTGGACACCCATAAACAATTATTATATTCTGGGGCCCTTTCAGACCCCAGAGTTTAATAATCGGAGACCCAGGGGGAGAAAAACATAAAATAACCTCTGTTACTCACCTATCTACCCGCTCCTACGATGTCGGCCTCCAAAGTAGTCCATCTTCAATGACGTCAGACGTCACATGACCCGGGATGCAGGCCGGGGTCATGAGACGTCAGACGACTAGGCCGAAGCCTGCCTGGATCGAGGAGAGGTAAGTAACAGTGTTTTTTATGTTTCTTACCTCTCCCGGGCCGCCGATCATTATACTCGGGGGTTCGAAAAGACCAGCGGTAGCGGCTGTCACCGGGCCCCTAATGTCCCAGGCCCTATGGCAGCTGCCTCTGCTGCTATGGCGGTAGTTACGCCACTGTATGGTACATTATCATACTTTGGGGTCTCTTCAGACCCCAGAATATTATAGGTTGAGGACCAGGGAGGTGTAGACCGGGGTTCCATGTGGTGGAAACACCATAGCCGGCAGAAACATGGCAGCAAAAGCCATAGCGTTGTACACTCACTGTAATATTAAGATTATAATAATAATAGTATAGTCAGCTTAACCTATCGCTCAATATCGCTGATCATATCCTAGGACCTGGGCTGCTTTTGTGAGATATGAACTACTGTTCTTGATGAGGAGCCGATTATTTTCTGTTCACTACCAAAGATAATGACAGAGACGTAAAGTAGGGAGAGAAAGGGTTAAACTAATTTCTGATGAAACACCTTGTCGCGGCATGTTGTACTGATAAGAATCCCATTTTGCTCTGGACCAATTTTCCATATAAAACAACTCTTATCAGAAGTGGAGCCAGAAAAGCATGCTCAGAAATCCAGCGATACCCCGTGCAGCATCCGCACCTCTCGGAGTACATGCTTCAGGTCGTATCTTAACGGCAGATGAAAATGTTAATGAGAAAAAGATTTTGGAAGTCACGCAGAGGGAAAGTGAACATCACACAAGCTCAGAATAGAACACAGGCATCCATCAGATAGAGAGCAGAAGGAGATCATTGACCTTCTGGATGACAGATTGCTATGGGTAGGATGGCCAGTAAGACAAGGGTTAAACAAAAGAGAAAGCTATAAAGATAGTGAAGGCAAACAAGGTCCCAAATGAAGACATCAGCCTATTCCTTTCTCTCCTCCCAACTCCACAGGACTAGAACCTCCCTGTTTTCTCCTTCAGCATGTTGCACCCTGCATCTTGTCAGTCTGCAGTGCTGGAGCCCATGAGCTATGTTCCTTCAGCTTTAGCTACTGTGTAATAACGTCTTGTGATGCTTTCAGATGAGTGAATTAGTCAGACACTGCTCCTCCTTCAGCCCTTGCTTCCTAGCTACTGACTGGAACAAATATTGCAGCTCCAGAGATTTTCTGCTACTGCTGGATGGAGAAGAGATAGTGAGCATCTGGCAGCAGCTCCTTCATTGCTATGCATTCCTGAGGGGACCTGCTGCAACACAAGTGACAACCTCTCATCTGACTTCCACCTTGGTGACTGCCATCTGAGGAGACATCAAGATGACAGGCTGAACGTCTCTGCCGATAGGATTTATCCATTCTGTGTTGTAAGTGACTGAACTGCGGCAATGCCAGCTGTTATGGTTTTCTGGGTTATTCTTATCAGCAACTTTATTACGTCTTAGAAACTAAATTAAGAATTTTTGGACAAACCTCAGTCTTCAAACTAATTTCCAAGATGTTGCAAAATGACACACCTGTGATGATGGGGTTCCTTGAGAGCACAGCAGAGTCAACCTGGGGTAACAACTCTAGGAATAACACTTCTACTGACTCCCCTGGTATTGCCATCTTCATCTCCTTTGTGTACTCTCTAGTTTGCATTGTAGGATTGTGTGGTAACTCGATGGTTATTTATGTTATTTTGCGTTATGCCAAGATGAAGACGGCCACTAATATCTACATTCTGAACCTGGCCATTGCTGATGAACTTCTAATGTTGAGTGTGCCTTTTCTGGTGACATCTACCCTTCTTCGTCACTGGCCATTTGGCTCATTGCTTTGTAGACTGGTTCTTAGCTTGGACGCCATGAACATGTTCACCAGTGTCTACTGCTTGGCCGTTCTCAGCTTGGACCGATATGTAGCAGTGGTACATCCCATCAGTGCAGCACGCTACCGACGACCAAGTGTGGCAAAAATGGTGAATCTTGGGGTCTGGCTCTTCTCCATGCTCATCATCCTGCCTATTGTAATTTTCTCCAGCACTGCCCCGAATAGTGATGGGACAGTGGCTTGCAATGTACATATGCCAGAGCCCTCACAGCGGTGGGTGGTGGTCTTTGTGCTCTACACCTTCTTGATGGGTTTTCTCCTGCCAATGGCTGCCATCTGCTTATGTTATATCCTCATCATCACAAAAATGAGAGTTGTGGCACTGAAAGCCGGCTGGCAGCAACGCCGTAGGTCTGAACGTAAACTCACACTCATGGTGACTGTTGTAGTGACAGTATTTGTGGTCTGTTGGATGCCATTCTATGTTGTACAGCTAGTGGGTGTCTTTGCCAGAAAGGGGGACACGACTGTCAGCCAACTTTCTGTTGCACTTGGCTATGCCAACAGTTGCGCCAACCCCTTCTTGTATGGTGTGCTCTCAGACAATTTTAGACGGTCTTTCCAGAAGGTTTTATGCCTCAGCTGGATGGAAAATGCCACAGAGGAACCAGTAGACTATTATGCCACTGCATTAAAAAGTAGGGCATACAGTGCTGAGGACCTACAGAATGGCATGCTGACAACAGGCAGCACCTACCGCAATGGAACTTGCAGCTCTAGGACCCACTAAGTTATACATTAGAAGACTGTTCTCAGTAAGCCAACTAGATACTAAATCACTGCATTTGTAGGATTTATGCACTGGTCACAGACATTGACAATTGTGAAGACCGGTTGTGGATGAGGAAACACAAATATCCTTATTACATGTTGTTACTATGTTTAGGAAATAACATATTGCACTGATATTGTAAATAATGTTCGCTTTATATGGACATGTATGGTATCCTGATCATGTAGGATAACCAGCCATCCTGATACTGTCGGCACATTCGGTCTCAGCCCCATTCCAATGAACTGCAAGTTTTAGCTTGATGGATTATACTGTGATGGCTACAATGTAGACAGGCAGCACCGAAATGTCTTCAGCTGGATTTATGGCACTTATTGATGACCCATCATGAGTTTCTATTACAGTCCATTATATCTCGATAATGATACCCTCATCCGTAGTAGTTGTTACATTCTTATTCATGCTTTTCATTCATTTTTTTTACCCCGGTTGCATTGGCTGTGTATTTTTAGCACATCAGTATTGCTTGTGTGCTATTATATACGTGTCAGAGGAAATTCTCATCATTTCTACAATTTATACCATTTTCTTTGGGACATATTACTGTTGTGCTTTGTTCTTAGTTCTTACTCCTGCCTTATTTAGTAAAACATTGTAAAATAATATCAGCTGGTTTTATAAAATTGAGATGTAGAAACGCAAAGTTGTGCAATTCTGCACTTCTGAAATCCTTCAATTCTGCTGCTATATGAGCAAATTTCTGCAATTTGCTTGAAGAGGAGCTGTCACCACTCCTGACATGTCTGTCTTAGTAAATAATTGTATTTCACATACTATAACAATTTTAGATCATATTTTCTTAAGGCTGAAGCCCCACGTTACGGAAACGCAGCTTATTTTGTTGCGGTTTTTTGAGCCAAAGCCAAGAATAGTTAGAGAAGGGATGGGAAAGATATAGGAAGCTCTTATACTTCTACCTTCTGCTCAATCCACTCCTGGCTTTGGCTAAAAAAAAAACCCCACAGTAAAATCTGCAACCAAAGAAGCTATGTTTCTGCAGTGTGGGCTTTCCAAGCAGAAAATCTTTTTTTTTTTTTTTTTTTTTTTTTATAGAAAGGTGTGTTAGTGCCGTTAGCAGTGTTTGGAGTGATTTCTGAGTGTCTCTGGCAGCTGCTAGCAGCCTCTGCATTTTTTACATGGTGTGAGCTGCTCTGTTACAAAGCCCTCCCTGTCTCACTATGCCTAGCCCCTCCCACACTCCCTGTTTTATTAAGACTAGCCTCTCTTACCCTTCCCTGTCTCTTTTTAGCCTAGTAATCCCGCCCATTACTAGCCCCTCCCACCATCCCCTGTCTCTCTTTAGCCTAGCAATCCCGCCCATTACTAGCCCCTCCCACCCTCTCCTGTCTTTATTTAGCCTAGCAATCCTGACCATTACTAGCCCCTCCCATCCTCCACTGTCTCTCTTTAGCCTAGCAATCCCGCCCATTACTAGCCCCTCCCACCCTCTCCTGTCTCTATTTAGCCAGCAATCCTGCCCATTACTAGCCCCTCCCACCCTCCACTGTCTCTCTTTAACCTAGAAATCCTGCCCATTACTAGCCCCTCCCACCCTCACCTGTCTCTCTTTAGCCTAGCAATCCCGCCCATTACTAGCCCTTCCCACCCTCTCCTGTCTTTATTTAGCCTAGCAATCCTGACCATTACTAGCCCCTCCCACCCTCCACTGTCTCTCTTTAGCCTAGCAATCCCGCCCATTACTAGCCCCTCCCACCCTCTCCTGTCTCTATTTAGCCAGCAATCCTGCCCATTACTAGCCCCTCCCACCCTCCACTGTCTCTCTTTAACCTAGCAATCCCGCCCATTACTAGCCCCTCCCACCATCACCTGTCTCTATTTAGCCTAGTAATTCTGCCCATTACTAGCCCCTCCCACCCTCCACTGTCTCTCTTTAGCCTAGCAATCCCGCCCATTACTAGCCCCTCCCACCCTCTCCTGTCTCTATTTAGCCAGCAATCCTGCCCATTACTAGCCCCTCCCACCCTCCACTGTCTCTCTTTAGCCTAGCAATCCCGCCCATTACTAGCCCCTCCAACCCACCTCCATCTCCCTAGCTAACCTATTCCGCCTACTGCTAGAAGACAGGAAGAGGGGTATCACCCGTTCCCCGGACACAGGAAAGCTTGGTAAGTATTGATGGGGATAGGAGAAGGGGAAGAATAATGGTGATGTTCTGTTTCATAAGTGGTGAAATGAAACGTCACCGTATTATCAGTAGACTTTAGTTTAGGGGTTAATTTTCAGTTTATCCTGGACAACCCCTTTAATGCTCTATATTGTAGCATCTCTCTGTTATTCCTCTAAGAATTGTACACATTGACAACTTGGGTACATTCCCATTCTGTCTGTACTGATTGGACAATGTCAGAGTGTATATGTATACATTTCCAAGAAGTATAACAAAGGAAACAACAAAATGCAGAGTTCTAAGAAAAATATTAATTTATTTATTTAATTGGGAACACAATTACTAAAACAGACATGGTGACAGGTCCTCCATAATGTTGGTGCTTAGTAATAGAACGTGGAGAATAAGTATTTCTGTCTGTAAAGTTACTGTAGGTGCTTCATTGTGCCTCTTACAATGTGCCAAACCAACCAACCCCTTCCCCCACTGATTGTGTTTAACCGGTGTCTGCACCATTGGTTCCCCGAAAAATTTTGTGTTTGAACTGGAAATAGATTTATGCAAAAAAATCCTCCTGGATTGTACTGCAAATTCTTCAGGAACCACCGATGAATAAAACATTCTTTGAAGCTGTTACCCTTGTGAATTCTGTAAAGTTGGACTTTTGTGCTAAATATTTCAGCAAATATGTTATCTGCCTCTGCTGTCTATGAAATGATATAGAACGTGGTTTTATTAGGTCAGGTGAGGAACACTGCGGGTTGTTTCCAAGGAATACTAGAATGTATTTCATAGAGGAGAACCGTGTGAATGATTTCTTTGCCAAGGTAAGACTTGCAGGATGCAAAATATTCCAGGTTGTGACGGCTTATAGAGGACTAGCTTACAAACACAGCTCAAAGGGTTAAAAGGCAGAACATTATTTAGAAAGCGGAGCAGAATGGGTTAAACAAGCATTACTTACTTTACAGATCTCCTGCCTCTGCCTATCAGAGTCTATCCTGAAGCTCTCTGACTACTGGTCATTCTCAAAATGACAGTCAGTACTAACGCTGGGTTCACACTAGCGCCCTGGACTCCGTTCTGAGCTTTCTGTCTTCTGCATGCAAAAAAAAAACGGTTTAGCCGCAGAGAGCATAAAACGCTCACCGCCGCTCACGGCCGGACACCTTTCAAACCCATTCAAATGAAAGAGTCCTGCAGGTTTCCGTCTCCTGCCTCTGTTTTGTGCAGGAAACGGAAACCTGTATGAACGGAGACTGGGCGCAGATGTGAACGAGCCTTGAGGTTGATCATTGCTATGGCCGGTCATTGACTGAGTGGTCAATCCCTCTGTATCAAGAGGGACCAGTATGTATGATTAATGAGCTTTTCTTTATTCCGATTCTATTTGCTATAAAATGTTATCCCATTAGACAACCCCTTTACTTACGCAAAGAAAATTTCCGATTTTTTTTTTTGTCTATGGGCTATGTCTGTGTGCACCTCGGCTACATGGACTCAAATAGGAATGAGCTGCAATACCAGACACAGCCTATGAAGAAGAGTAGAGCTGTTTTAGGTAAAAAGTAGCCTGAATTTTCCTAACTCTGAACAGCTCCATTAAAGAGGACCTTTCATGAGTTGGGGCACATGCGGTTTTATATACCACTGGAAAGCCGACAATGCGCTGTGAGTCAGGAATACCCTTCTTCATAGCAGCGCCTATAGCGCTGTACTGTGAGACCGGTGAGGAACGCCTCCCCCAGTACTTTTCTATGGATGAGTACTATCAAGAGGGTACCGGCACCGATGTCTCTTCACCTGGGGCACAGATCGGTAAAACTGATAGTGTGCTGAATTCAGCGCGCTGTCAACTTTCCAGCAGTACATAAAACCGCATGTGCCCCATTTCATGAAAAGTCTTCTTTAACCCTAAAGTACCGTATTATCATGGTGTCTATCATAATGATATGTGTATGGTAGTGGTGTATGATAGACGTCATGATAGTACTTAAGGGTTAAGCATACTTATTGTGCCATTTCATAAGGTTCTAACTTTAAATGTTTCACTTGTAATAGGCCTACTATATTTAAACACGTTTTAGGCCCTACAGGACAACCTCCAACCAAAAAGCGCTGCAGGAAAAACCGCGATGGCAATGCATCACGGTTCTTCCTGCAGCACTTTAAACAGAAAGTTTGTGGAGTTTTCCTTAGTTACAATTATATCTACGGGGAACCGTCGGCATTTCCTTAGATGTAATGGAATGGCTGCAAAAGGAATGGGAAATATATAGGAATCTCTTATACTTCTTATACATCTACCTTCTGTTCAATCCACTCCTGGCATTGGCTCAAAAAAACGCAACAAAATCTGCAATAAAAAAAGCTGCTTTTCCGCAACATGGGGCTTTAGCCTAAGGCTAAAGCCGGGGCCCCACGGACCAGAAATGCTGCAATTTGCCTGTGGTGAATATGCTGCAGGAAAAATCATGTAATACAGTACATGCAAAGTGGATGGGATTCATTCGAATCCCATGCCCACTTTGCGGTTAAATCCGCAGCACGAACACGCTGTGATTTCCAAAATTAGTGTGGTTTTGGAAATCGCAGCATGTTAATTATATCTATGGAAATGCCGGCGGCTATATCGTAGATATAATGGTAACAGAAATTCCACAGTGGAAAATTTTGTGATATTTTCATTATAGTCTATGGGGACCATGTGCTTTTACTGCACAGCGCTTGCAATTGCATTTGGTATTCTGTTCGGGGGTCCCCAGGTGGACTCCACCGGACGGAATACCAACGCAGATGTGAACCAAACATAAGTCCAATAACAAACTGACCTTTGATAATTTTGTAGGTTATACTTTGCAGCGTTCACCTCATTTACAAGACAGACAGGATTACAATAGAAGATAAAACCATTAGATAACATCACTGACCCATCATTACATTCACTACTGACAACAGATGATGTTACATCTTTACTTCTCCTTCTCCCTGTGAAGAGCATATGTAGAAAACTCTCTCACAAACCTCAATGGGTTGACTCCAGTATTGTTGGCCATGGCCATGAATATGCTGTAAAGCATGTCACTAATTGTTGTTACCAGTGCAGAGGAGAAGCTCAGGGAAGATGAAGGAGAGCCGTGCGCAGGTGTCAACGTAGCCTAAAACACATACACATTAGGTATCCCTAAGTCCAAAAATGTCCCAACTACAAATATTTTTCCCATATAGTGAACACCATAGTGATAAATAAAAATCAAATAGCCAAACTGACGATTTTTAATAAAATGCGAAAAAAAATCAGACATTCTCCAAAATGTTATACATAAAAAGTACATCTGACCCGCAAAAAATACACCTTATGCTGTATATGCAGAAATATAAAAAGTTACAGGTGTCAGAACATGACGACTCCAAACATTTTTTTTTTCAAAGTTTTAGATTTTTTTATGTTACAAAATTTTATAGTTTTATTTATTTTTTATCGCTGTAATCATAAAAAAACTCAAAATGATATAGGTGTCATTTTGAGTCAGAGTTAGGCAGTGTCAGAGATAACCTGTCATCTTTGCTGCACAATGAATGCTGTAAAAAACAAAACCCATACAAAGTGCAAATGCGGTTTTTCTCTGATTCCACCTTGTTCTGAATTTTTTTTGGAGCTTTCCAGTACATGGTATGGAATATTAAATAGTACCATTATGAAGTACAATGTGTCCTGCAAAAAAAATGAGCCCTTATATGGCTCTATGAATGGAAAAATAAAAAAGTTATATCTTTAGGAAGGCGTGAATCAAAAACAAAAATTGAAAAACTGCTGCAGTGCAAGGGGTTATAAGGAGGTGAAAGCTTGTGCTATAATAGTATGGCAGATGCCGAGTCTTTAAAGATGGCGGCTGCTCTGCTGCAGAAAATGCCTAAGGGTTGGTTCACACTAGCGCTTGTATTCCGTCCTCCTTGCGGACGGAATACAAGCACTAGTGGGAACCAACCCTTAGGCTAAGGCCGCATGTTGTGGAAAAGCTACTTTTTTTGTGGTAGATTTTGCTACGGTTTCTTTGAGCCACACTATGGAGTGGCTACAAAAGAAAATATAAAGGAAGCTCAAAGGCTGAGTTCACACGGAGCTTATTAGTCAGGATTTTGGCGCTGAATCTGCATCAGAATCCATGTGGAAAAAACACTTCCCCGTAGAGTTCTATGTGTCCTTCAAAAATGTCCTTCAGGTCGTACAATGGAAGGAGAAAGTTACGCAGATTTTCAAGTTTGAAGAAATGCTCAGCTGGTCCACTGGCTCTCATGGCCGCTTTCTGAAGACATGGTCCCCATGGGCCCGTTACTGTCAAATAGACATCTCTGCAGACAACCAGTAATCATCTAAAGAAGACAAACAGTCCTACAGCTTGGACTCCCAAACCGCCTTCCTCCGCCATCCACCCTCCCCTGACTCTCTCTCCCCTCCCCCTCAACCTCCATCCCTCCCCATCTCTCTTAAATTACTATCCTTTCCCTTTACAGGACAGGATCTACTTTTCACTGTATTGTTTGGACTTGCTTTAGGTATCCCCCTCTGCTCACTATTATATCCTTTATGCTCGATATGTTTGTAACTCCACAAACTGTTATTTTCTTTTGTTGTTGTATTGGCTGTAAAAATGTTGTAAAATGTTAATAGAATGAGATTTGAAAAAAAAAAAGTGTCTTTCAGGTCTTCAGGTGGATTCCGCCTGCAAAAACCAATGCAATCAATGAGAGGCGGAAAATCCACGTGGAATTGGCAAAAAACGCGTGGAAAAAACGCTAGTGGTTTTTTCAATGTCCATACACTGTGCTGGAGGAAAAAAACATTTACTAATTCCTGAAGCTGATTTTTTCCTCACCAAAAAACTCCATGTGTACTGACCCATAGGCTGAGTTCAGACGGGGTTGTTTGATCCAGAATTTGACGCGGAGGCTGCCTCAGATTCCGGACCAAAAAACAGCTAGCCGCGCCTGGATGTTGGTGCACTGCACCGGCATCCAGTCGCGGCGTTCTGCTCTGGATTAGGTCCAAACGAACGGGCCTAGTTGAAAAGAAGGTGTCGCAAGGTGGATGTCTGCGGCTGAATAGGCCGCGGAATCCACCTGAAGAAAGGGCAGGTCGCTTTTTTTTCCGCAAGTGGGAACAAACCTATCAAGGAAAAAGGAAATGACCGGCTCCCATTGAGTTCAATGGGATGCGTTTTTTTAGGCAGGATTTTGACATGGATTCCGTGTCAAAATTCTGTCCAAAAAACCCATCTGAACTTAGCCTTATACAGTACTTCTACCTTCTCCTCAATCCACTTTTGACTTTAGCTCAAAAAACTGCAACAAAATCTGCAAAAAAAGCAACTTTTTCACAATGTGGGGCTTTATGAGTTCCAGACTAGAAGTTATTTGGGAGTTTACAGCAATGATCGATAGTTCTGGATTAAACCTAAATGCCACATATTTACAACCATACAATCACTTTTTAATCTCTAACCCTGCAACCATTTTCTGTTTTTGTGTTTTGCTTTTTCACTCCCTTCCTTCCAAAACCATAACATTTTTTATTTCTGCTCACATAGCCACACGCTGAAACACTTATGGTTTTTGTTGGATAAATTGTACTTCCTAACAGTATCATTTAATATGCCATAATATGTACTGGGAAGCTGGAAAAAGATGATAAAAATACTAAAATCCTCAGTGGGACCATTTCCATACAGGTTTTGCTTTTATGCTGTTCACTGTGCAGTCAGTGACACATTACCTCTGTTCTATGGGTTGGTATGATCACAGCATTTATAGAGTTTTATCTTGCAATACTTTTAAAGAGGATCTTTCATGGTCCGGGGCACAGGCAGTTCCATATACTGCTGGAAAGCCGACAGTGTGTTGAATTCACCGCACTGTCGGCTTTCCCGATCTGTGCCCCGGGTAAAGAGCTAGCGGTGCCAATACCGTAGCGCTTTACAGTCAGAAGGGCGCAATAGGCGCTGCTTTGAAGAAGGACGTACCTGACAGACTGTCAGGAGCGCCCTTCTGACTGTAAAGCGCTACGGTACTGGGTACTGGCTCTTTACCTGGGGCACAGATCGAGAAAGCCGACAGTGCGCTGAATTCAGCGTACTCTCGGCTTTCCAGCAGTATATAGAACTGCCTGTGCCCCGGACCATGAAAGGTCCTCTTTAAGAGAAAAAATTTATAGAGATGAGCGAACACTGTTCAGCACAGCCGTTCCGAACAGCACGCTCCCACATAAATTATCTTTGGTGGAAAAGCAAAAAATTGGAAGGTAGCTCTTAGTAGATCAATGCCTGGTTTTCCAGAAGGAAGGCTAGAGCAGAGAAGATATATAGAGCAGAAAAGGAACTGGAGTTCTTCACTTCAGTCTGGTCATATGATAGCTGCAGCACAAGGGGGAAGGACACAACAAAGGCCCGGTTCCCATCTGTGTTCGCGGATTCCGTGCAAGCAGTACTTTTACATTTTACATGCGGAAACCACACAGACCCCATTATAATCTATGGCAGGAGTAGGGAACCTTTGGCTCTCCAGCTGCTGTGAAACTACTACCCCCAACATGCTCCATTCCCTTCCATGGGAGTTCCAATAACAGCAGAGCAAGTATGCATGCTGGGAGTTGTAGTTTTGCAACAGCTGGAGAGCCGTACGTTCCCTACCCCTGGTCTATGGGGTCTGCGGGTTTTCTACGGTAACCCCTTTTTATGCAGATTAGGTTTCCGTTCGGGAGTCCGCATGCGCAGATATAAATCGAGCCTCAGATAATAAGTGCCAGCAAGTATTTGTGTACACAGGAGACGTTGTTGTGAAATAATGAATAATTTGTGTTCCCAAAAACTCCTCTAGAAATATCTTAACATTGGCAAGCCTGGAGCCGTCATTTGTGAGGTTTGCCTGCAAGTTTTGTTGCAGACTGAACTTATTCAATCTGAACTGGACTTATTGTGGTCTCTTCGCATCCCAGAATATAATAAGCAGAGGGAGGTGTGCAAAAATAATAAGCCGTCATACTCATCTAGACACGGCCAACATGATTTCTTATGCTCAGTCACAGAGTATAATAGTAATTCACGTGTAGTGAGCCTCAAAATTTCAGGTAACAAACTTGGCTCCTTATGAACCAGTTCACTCCCCCATAATAACTACATTTTCCCTTTTATGCCATCAGCAAATGTTATTCTATTACGCCCATCTAATATGACCATTTAATCCAGTTACAGTTCTCTGTCTCCATTACAAATGTTTTTTCCATAGGACCAGGGAGATATCTTCAGGTTCTTAGTGCAATGATCATCAATGTGTATCACTAGCTGGCATTGTCTACAAATAGAGAACAACATGGTTAGTATATGAGCAATTATTTCCTATATTGATGGGTGGAAAAAGGCAGGGAGAGGCGTGCTCAACAATGGCGGCAATAGTATTCATGGGTAAAACGGCCTGGTGAGCATGAAATATCTGTGACAGACTCCCTTTTATACAGTCTACCAATAAGTATTTGGACACCCATGCAAATGAAGATACAGTATTTGCAGTCGTGATGTACGTCACACCTTCTGCCATTAAATAAGAAACAGCATTGGCATTAGTCGCATGCAAGATGCCATAAAGTGCAGAGTTGTCAGATTTCGAGAAAGGGGTAATTGTGGGGTACCACAGAAATGGTCGATCCTTAACCCCTTAAGGACCAGGCCATTTTTTGGTTTCGCATTTTCGTTTTTCCCTCCTCACATTTCAAGAGCCATAACTTTTTCATTTTTCAGTTCACAGAGTCACATGATAGCTTATTGTTTGCGGGACAAATTGTACTTTGTAATGGCACCATTCAATATGCTGTGCAATGTACTGGGAAGCTGGAAAAAAATTCAGAATGAGGCGCAATTGGAGAAAAAATGCATTTGCGCCATTTTCTTATGGGTTTAATTTTTACAGCGTTCACTGTTTGGTACAAATGACATGTTACCTGTGTTCTACGTGTCAGTACAAACGCGGTGATACCAAATTTATATAGTATTTGAAATTTTTTGATACTTTTAAAAAAAATGATAAACTTTGCAAAATAGAAAAAAAAATTTGTGTCATCATGTTCTAACACCTGTAACTTTTTCATATTTCCATGTATGGAGCTGGTTGTGGTGTCTTTTTATGCGGGACAAGATGACATTTCTATTGATACCATTTGGGGAAAGATCTGATGGTTTGATCACTTTTTATTCAATTTTTTATAGGAGGCAAAGTGTTGAAAAAAAACGCTTTTTGGCTGTTTTTATTTTTTTTGCCGCTACGCCGTTCACAGTACAGGATAAATGTTTTAATATTCTAATAGTTCAGGCATTTTGGAGCGCAGGGATACCTAATATGTTTATGTTTAATGTTCTTTAATTACTTTTATAGCTGATCTAGGGAAAGGGGGGTGATTTGAACTTTTATATTTTTTTTATTTTTTTAATACTTTTAAAAACTTTTTTTTTTCTTCTGTTACATTTATGATCAGACCCCTTAGGTACCTTGAAACCTAGGGAGTCTGATCGCTCATACTATTCACTGCAATACTACAGTATTGCAGTGAATAGGAAAATCGCAGCACTTCTATTAGACGATGCCTCTGGCATCGTCTAATAGATCTCATGCAGAGACAAGCCTGGAAGCCTTCAATAAGCTTCCGGCTGTCATAGCAACCGATCACCGCCCTCTTGTGACGTTCAGGAGGGCGGCGATCGGCGAAACATGGCGGCGCCCATGCCGCCTGCGCTGTTTACACGCTGCAGTCGCGTTTGACCGCAGTGTGTAAAGGGTTAACAGCAGCGATCGGCTCGGGCACCGACCGCTGCTGTTATTGGCAGGTCCTGGCTGTATTATACAGCCGGCATCTGCCGTGTATGGAGCGAGCTCAGCGTGTGAGCTCGCTCCATACATCCCCATGCGACCCATGACGTACAGTTACGTCAAGGGTCGCTAAGGGGTTAAGGGACATAGCAAGCGAACTGAATTACCCAAAATTGACAGTGGCCTATGTGATTACGAAGTGGAAGGTGAACAGTGATTGTCAGAATGTGCCCCGAGTCGGCAGATCCCCAAAACTGGGAGATAGAGACCGACAAGTGCTGGCCAGAGAAACCGCACCCAACCGATGGCTCACATACACCAGGAGTTTCACAAGGCATCCAGGAGTATTGTGTCGCTCAATACCATCCGTAAGGAAGCATCTGCTGGGCTCTACCAACTATTGTGTATGAATAAATGTTTTCTATTCTACCACAGGGGTCCACAGGGGGACAGTGTAGAACCACAATGAAGAATTAACAAATGAGATTACAGATAAAAGTTAAGATGTGTTTGGTCCTACAAGATGTCTCATCATCTTTTAGATCCAAGAGGTGACCTAAATATAAAAAACCCCTAAGACTGAGGTTGTATCTCTCCTATATTGGTCAGTGGGGTGGAGACACTTTGAAACCTTTTATATAATGGGATTTAATTTCCCTACTCAGTACAAATGAAATTATAACTTATATGTAAATTAGAGCACTGTTGTCCAGGGTGAAAGTAATACATCTTGAAGTACTTCCTCATTTCATTCTTGAAAGGCATCTACTTCTACCCAAAGAGACATTATGGGAAAGAAGCCGAAACCTAGAATGAAATGTATTGCTTTTGTCTGGCACTGCCACTTAGCTCCATCTAAGGAAATGGGGCCAAACTGCAATGCCACACACGTCCACTAGGTATATGTGGCACTGTTTTTAGAAGCAAGCAGCCAATAGGCTAATAAGCTCTTTGGTGCAGGGTGTTACTATTGCTCCCATTGCTGTGACTGATAGGACCCAGTTGTGTACATGTCACTCATAGCAGGGAGGGATGAGCAGACTGGGCACTGAGAGGTGCAATGACAGCAGTGATGATGCCCTTGTGGCACCAAACAGCTCACTGGCATATCAGTAAAAAGCAAAGGAGACACTGATATGGAATCAGAATTTTTTTAAATTCATGTTGAATAGCGACTGTCCTAATGACAGATTCCTTTTAAAGGTACCATTGAGCATACCTCCCAACCATCTCAGATTCTGCAGAACATTCCTGGATTCGGGGTCCTGTCCTGCAGTCCCGGTCGGTGGGATGTATGTCCCGATTTCAACTAATCTTCATTCGTAGGATGCAGATGAGTTGAATACACAGGCGATTGAAGTAGGAGCTGTCGTCAGCCAGCTCCGTCTTCTAGAGATGTAGGTGTGATGTGATGATGTCACTCACATCATGCCTACAACTCTGTGAATGAGACTGCAGACAGAGCTGCGGGGGGTCGAGGGAAGGTGAGTATCACTGTTTTTTTTATGTTAAACCTTGAGGGCAAATTGAAGGTGAACATAATGAAGGGGGCACATGAAACTATGGGCAGATGAAGTGGGGAGTGACAACATGTAACTAGGGGCAGAGATGGAGGGGGGACATGAAACTGGAGGCAGAGATGGAGGGGGGACATGAAACTGGGGGCAGATGAAGGGGGATCCAGGCTCCCTGGTGGTTCACAGGAAGGGTAACATCTGTGGGGGGCTAATAATATCTTATGAAAAATTGTGTATAGAGGTGGGGGCTGAGATTGTTCTATCTGTCCAGAGATGAGCAATTTGGAACTTGCCAGACTGGTTATGTAGACAATGCTCTGTGTATTGAACGGAGTCAGATCGTCTGGAACCAGGGGCATTGTTAGGAAAGGATCAAAGACCAAAGACCCTTTTAAAGATAAAGGGACAATAGAAGGGTAATTAAGCTAATTGTCTCCAACAAGGATGTCTATTGTCTTTAGAATACCATGAGATAGACATCTAGGGTGTGTATTTGAGACATGTGCTGATGGCTGCCATTTTGTGAGACCATGCGGTTACTGACTCCATTTCAGAGTAGAGCTAGCCCTTCGGGGGGTGTGACCTCTCTCCAGTTTCTTATCCAATGGATATGCATCAGGGCTATTGTTACAAACTTCTCCACCAATAGATGTTAGGCTAATTATACTAGCCAATCCTGTTCTGTCTATGCCATGTGATATATACTGTTGTTCTAGCCACCATTAAACAGAATCCATTTTGATACACCACCACCATGTGTCTCTGTTGATTCTCCAGGTCAAAGATGGCTGTAGCCGATCTTGGCCTGTTAATTAATTTTCCTTTACAGACAGCATATCTCTGGGGTATTATGATTCCCCCAACACATCAGACCTGGCTCAGTGTCCAGGCATGTAAGAATCCAAAGTGGAAAGTTTTTCCAGTTTCACAATCATGTAAAAACAGAATCTTTTCTAAATCCTAGTTAAAATAGGATGTGAAATCCAAACAAAACCTCTTGTATGCTTCGGATCAGATGAGAACTGATAGTGGCCATCTTTTCCTTTCCAAGTGCAGGGGAGGACATGTTTGTGCTGAATATGAGCGTGTGCTCGCATCCCTTCTTTAGAGTGACACCACTCGACCATCACAGATTGACTCATGTCACCTAATGCCAGAAATGGAGCCTGAATCTACTGTATTTTACATTGTCTGCCTGGGTCTATAGGCAGCAGATAATGGCTTATCTAGTTTTTAGAAACATTTTGGATTAGAGCCAACATGAGACCGTAGCGGAGGTAGAAGAATTGAGCTGTGGAAAGTGTCCTTTGGGTGACTGTTCTGGTTTCTAATCTGCATGCCTGGTTGTCCAGCCTAATTCTCTGGAACATGAAGCTTGAGTATTGCTCCAGCATTCAGATGAATTGCAATCAATAATTGTAAGTTCTGGTTCATTCCTGTAGATGGCACTGTGGACATGATGTGCCATATTCTGTCTATGAATCTGTCCTAATACCGATATCTTATGACTAAGCGGACTTATTGTAAATGTGGGGGCTCTGTAGCATACTGGAGGTTTAATGGAAACTGCAAAGAGTAATATAAACCAATGTTAACTATATAAATGTGAAACAAGAAAAATATCAAAATCTAACAAGTCAACATTGACATCTACATAGTCCAAACTCTCAGAGATAGCAACTTCAACAAGAACAGCCATGGCCGACACCTCCACATGTCACATCGCAAAGCTGCTGAGTTACGTCTGCATATTGCATAACTTATTTCCATGCTTTATCATACCTTTATCACATATTATGGCCATGTCACAAGAAAGGGGCATTGGGACTAGGGTTGAGCAATCGTGATTGGAGAAGATCGGATTCCAATCGTCGATCGAGTAAATGTCACGATCGTGATCAGAATTCCGATCCCGATCTTTTTAGGCGGGATTGAGGTGGGAGGTTATTTCCCTCAGTGCTTTGCTACTGGCCAAGCATTGTGGGAAAAGCTAACAATGTTAGCTACTAGAGATGAGCGAGTACTATTCGAAACTGCTGTTTCGAATAGCACGCTCTCACAGGAATGAATGGATGCAGCTGGCTTAACCCCCTGCGCGCCGGCTGCGTCCATTCATTCCTATGGCATAGCAGGGAGGAAACAGAAGAGTAGATAGTATCTACTCTTCTGTTTCTTCTCTGCTGTGCCGTATACTGGACTCTGCTACATCTGCATTATTGTACATTGACGTGTCTATCTATTCTTCTGCTTCAGGAACGAAGAAGAAGAGTAGATAGACAAGTCAATGTACAGTAATGCAGATGTAGCAGAGTCCAGTATACGGCACAGCAGAGAGGAAACAAAATAGTATAGATCACTAGAAACAAAATAGTCCACTTACCTGCACAGATCCCGCTCCCCGTTCTCGGTCCGTACGTGCCGCTAGCTCACAGGTTAGTGTTATAGACCTAAGAAGAAGGCTGCTGCTGCCCTGTACCCGCCCACACTTTCCTAAGCCACAACAAGCCCCGCCTATTCCCAGCATCTCTAACACTAGCCTAGGGAGGCGGGGGCGCGCTTGGCGCTCTGAAGGCCTGTAAATGAGAGAGAAGAGGAGCAAGAACAACGGGAAGTGGCAGCGATCTGTGCAGGTAAGTGGACACCCGGAGGGACTAAGTAGCCAGAGGATTTTTTGTTTATCACTACACAGCGTGGAGTCTAAAAATTAAAGCTTTCAATTTTTAGACTCCATGCTGTGTAGTGAATAGGATCGTTTTTAAAATCTGATCTTCGATTATTAAAAAATCCCATTGACTTTCATTAGGATCGAATTGGGATCGGGATCGGATTCGAATGGAAAATGATCGGAAATCGAATTTTAAAAACGATCCTGAAATCTTAAGATCAGCTCAACCCTATTTGGGACATTTGATATGGAGCAGCTATGACTTTAGTAGGTGACGCAACGCCTGAATGGGGATGTGGCATCATCACTTTATTCGAGCTACAGAAAAGACAATGGGACAGCAAAAAGTAAATACAGAGAGAATTGTCCTGAATAGGATATAGGAAGACGGTAGTCAACAAGACATAGAAAGGTGGAAAATCCATGAAGGGTCATCTGTCTGTGACTAAGCAGTTTGGGTACATAAGAGAGCAGACCTAACATGGTATAAGGAGCTACTGACAGATGTTGTCTACTGTTTGACCCAGAAGACCATACTTGGCAACATTTCATCAAGCTTCATGGGAAAAATTGTGCCAAGCACAATTTTCAGATGAGGCTACATCTCCTAAGGCATTATTGGTTCTTCTGTTGTTACGTATCTTTAGGTCCAGCTGCTGGTTGGTTTTGGTGAAACTGGTTGAATAGGAACTGGCAAAGTGGACTTGCCATTTGGGAGGCAAACGGGGCAGATCATTTCCTGGCTATTTTGTTAAGAAACCTTAAGTGCCTTGAAGTAGTTTGTGTTTTGGTAAAAGGAGCCAAACCCCCAACTCTGACTCCTCTATTTTTCCAAGGCTGACTTCAAAAATGGCGGACAGTCATCATCACATACAAGAAGTAAAGATCCTCCAATTCCTATGAAAATAAATATGCTACAAACTATGCCTGTATTAAAAATACAATTTCTATATGCTTTTTCCGACTGCCTCCACACAGCAGTGACCCCCGACCCTGGCTTCACAGCCCTGGCTCTCAGTGCTCCCTTGTTGCTGTGATCTAGATACAAGCATGTTCTGCTCTACTTGTTTTCTATAAACATACATAGGCTTGTCATATGATTCACTCACCATTAAATGCTACACGGATAAGCACTTGTCTGCCCCTCTACAAAAACAACTTGCTTTGATTCTGACCACTTCAGCGGTAGTTATGTTATTGACAGCCCCATGCAAGGTATAATTATCCCAATGCGCTCATTTTTGCTACTCTCTAATATTGGACGCCCACTAAATATTTTATCCAAATGGAAAAATTACCTCCCTGCATCAAATGGCTTGTTATTACTAGGGAAAAAGTTCATTTGGAGCAATGCCACCAGCAAATGTGGCCCAATTATTTTACACAGTTTGCAGCTAGGATCCTTTAGTTAAAAGCATACTGTTTATTGTGAACGGGTTTGCGGGTAAGTCAGCACTTCTATAACAACCTGGACTAAAAAAGTATTACATCATTTTTCTAGTGCTGTTTCTTGCCAAGAAAAAAAATGAATAAACAGAAATAAAAAAAACTTTTGATTTTTTTCCCCTGCCACATCGTTCATTGTACGGAGAAAATGTTTTAATAACTTTGTACATCAGGCCCTTTCGGACACATATATCTAATTTGTATGTGTTTCACAGTATTGAAGTACTTGTACATTCGAAAAGTATGGTCATGTCACATGAAAGTCAAATCTGCACAGAGATTGGCAGAGATGAAGGGTTTTCAGGGAGAAGATGTCAATGATGACCTCATGAAGGAGGTTAAAGGGGCTCTATCAGCAAAATCATGCTGATAGAGCCCCACATATGCGTGAATAGCCTTTAAAAAGGTTATTCAGGCACCGCTAAAGTTATATTAAACTACCCCCCCACCCCCCGTTTTAAAATAAAACCCTAAAAAAGAATATTATCTACTTAGGGATCGTGCACGGTGGGCCCAGGCTATCACTGTCCGTTCGCGAGCGCTGGAGGAAGACGGGACCGGAGGACATCGGAGGAAGAAGAGGCGGGGATGAAGATGAAGACACACCCTGAATGCCCGCCCAGCGTGCATGATCCGTAAGTAGAGCACATTCTTTTTTAGGTTATTATTTTAAAACGGGGGGGGGGGGGGTAGTTTAATATAACTTTTACGGTGCCTGAAAAGCCTTTTTAAAGGCTATTCACGCATATGTGGGGCTCTAGCAGCATGATTTTGCTGATAGAGCCCCTTTAAGGAAAATTGGGACTATTGGTAATCAAGACCCTTCTCAACATCTCTCTCCTTCCTGCTCCTTCTGCCATCTCTGGTTGTCCTGTCTAGGACGTTGACTGGGGGAATCAGGTCAGCTTTCCATTGACTGGTCCTAGATGGTGTTTTTGAAGTTCTTATTAGAGGAAATCCTATTGACCTTTGAATTTTGATGCTCAAAGTTGGTTTCCCTATAAATATATACAGTAATTATGGAAGTTGGATAAGGAGGTGGAAAGAAGCAGATCTGCTATGAGACCATGAACATCCACATCAAGAAACCCTTAGGTTCTAGATATTCATGCAGCAGTGTAGGTGGTAGATGGGAATAGGGATAGGATTAGGGTTGAGGACGTATGGTAAGTGGTGAATCTCCTGCAATATGGGAAGACTTGGCCATTATTTGGCTTTCATCAGAAATTTTGGGGCTGCATATAGGCAAATATTGCACTACCCCAGCGACTATTACCATTTCTCAACCTGTTTGAGGTGGATAGGCTACACGAATGGGGGGGGGGGGGAAGCTGGCAGGTTATGTGACTGAGTGGATGGACAGGAGACTGAATGAGGTCCATTAGATCTCTGACTGGGCCCCTGATGGTGTTATCACTAGTACTGCGCTTATATCTGCCCTGAATACCTGGCCTCTATGGTGGTATTGGGACTCCATTACAATGAGTGAATATTATCATGGGAGGTGGTAACATGGGCCCCTTCCTTTTATAATCCCACCTAGGCCCCCGACAGTATTACTGCCTGAGATATAACAAGTTAAAATGTTACTTTTATTAAGTCCAATTAAAATGATTTTTAAAAATGTGTAGTCCAGAAAAAACGATTTGTGTGGTCAAAGCGTGCTAGATACATGACATCAGGCCGCTGTTCCTCATGGCGGTAGCACACAAATGACAATTGTAACCCTTGAATTCTGATCCCCTCAGTAGTGTACTCTATTTAGATATGAGGAAATTCTGCTATATGCACAAACACACTATTATCTGACATGTAAGATGATGCTGTGATACATCTGGGACCCATATTATTCAATTTTCATCTATCTTTATATGATTTTGTCCTGATGTGTTTGACTATATTCACCCGTTGAATTGGTTTGCGTTTGTTGCGTCATCATGAAGCACGATTGTAGGCGGTTGCATTTTATTTTATTACACGAGGCAAACTGTAATACTTTTACTTCCGGTCCGCCAAGTGTTGACTTATTCATTCCAGCGAGGATCTCCACATTTAGTTGTGGAACCGCATATTTAATCTTCCGATACTTACCTCTCTCTTCAGTCACTTGTTGATCGCGAGGCATATGTATTTACTTACCTGCTTGATCACGTGGGGTCTCTTGATGATCAGGTGACCCATGGCTCCCTCCCTGACGATTCTGGATAGTCGCGACCAATTGGGAAGCGCCGCGTCAGGAGAGAGTTGGAGCCTTTGATTTTTAGTTTGTGGAGATGTCGCGCTCGGTGGCATATACCAGAGTACCCTGTCCTACCATTCTGGACAGAGGAATTGCGGTTTTGACCTCATATTTCCACTACCATCATGAGTTTAGCTCCTCCTGATGAACAAATCCGATATAGGATTAGGGAAACGCGTAGAGGAGAATGTTTTTTGGTGGGGCAGGATTTATTCACATCTATACCCTAACATGGGAATTGGTCTAGGAAGTTCCAATATGCCCGTACTCCTAGCTAATCTTGCCTCTATATCGGCAGCCTGAAGAAACTATGGCCTCCTGATAAGCAGGCTGTATGCACCTGAGTATTATGCCCCTACTAACATAGGGTTTTTTTCGTAGTGTGTTAGTGGGACAGAGAAGCCGTATCATTAGAGTGGTTATCTCATTATACCACAGGCATATCATCAATTGTCCTGTCCTTTCACACAAATCTTTTTTCTGGACTACACATTTTTAAAAATCATTTTAATTGGACTTAATGAAAGTTACATTTTAACTTGTTACTCCTGCAGTGAACCCTAATAATTAGTGACATCCCTTCAGTGATATATATGCCTGAGATATAAGTTATCAATATTAGGGTTGAGCCGATCTTGAGACTTCAGGATTGATGTTAAAATCCGATTTCTGATCATTTTCCAGCCGATCGCGATCGTGAAATTTGCTCGATCACTGATCAGAATCCGATCTTTTACGATCCCGATCGCTCAACCCTAGTCATTGCTTCTCTATGGGAAAAGTCGCTTTTGGGGTTAAGCCGATTTTGAGATTTCAAAATACGATTTCCCATAATTTTCCAGCCGATCCCGATCATGAAATTTGCTCGATTGCCGATCGGGATCCGATCTTTTATGATCCCGATCGCTCAACCCTAATCAATATCTTTAACCTGGAAAGCCATTTTAGGTAATAGATGTTAGTGCAGTATTTAGGATCTAATAGAAGACTTCACACACTGGAGTTAAATAAGTCTTGGCAATAGACCGGTTTCCATATTGCTCTCTTCTCATAAACTTGAGAAGCGTATCATACATTTTTTAGTTGCTGAGCAACTGTTCAGTATTGCAATGAGAATAGTGACTCAATCCAAAACACATTGATACTGAAGGTAACAAGAATGGGAAAAAAAAAGGTTTTTTTTTTATTCCTGTCTTAGTAAAAAAAAAAAAAAAAAAAAAACACAAAAAACTATTCATAGAATTTAGATAATGCTACAGTATCATAAAGCTGACAATATGGTAGGCATTTATAACCTGAGAGTATCATAAAGGCATTGAGCTCCATCTCCCATCATCTGCAAATGACTTTTTATTATCAGTTTTCTAAAAACCTTATACAATATACTTACGCTGAATTTTATGCCAAGAATTTATGTGCTTTCCATGCCCAAATCCATACCCTAGAATGCCAATGATGATTGTAATGGAGTCAGTAATGGGCACTGCTACTTTTGCAACACTGAGGCTCAATCACAGAACTTAGAGGTGACCGGGGGCCACTGATGTCACAGAGGCGGCTGGAGGATGGTCGGGACGCCTGATAATGAACAATGGGCACCATGGCAGAGCCCTAGAGAGGTGCAGTAATAAAGTATTCTGCACTTCCACCTCTTCGTTCTTTAGATCCCAGAGTATAATAACAATTCAACAATAACAAAACTACTACTAAACACTATAGATAGCACTGACCAGACAGTGTCAGACTGTGTAGGGATGTGGCCACTGAGAAAGGGAATGGTAACGCCCAGTTGTCAATTCAGTCATACATTTCCAGGAGGAAAAACAGAGGAAGGGTGTAACTTAGAGCATTAAGAAAATATCCCCCAATTACCTAGTACAACAGGCTTGTTAGGGGAGCAGATAGGTTTTATATAATGCCGTCAATTTTTATTCATTTATTTTTTACAGAAATGTACATTTTACTCTCACTAAATGTTACAGCAATTTATTTCAATTTACTTATGTATAAAGGGAACTTTTCGCTATGAAAAGAAGTGTAAAGCCTGCTTCACATCTGCGTACATATTCCGTCCGGAAGGAGTCCGCATGGAGACTCCCCGAATGGTATACAAGTGCAATTGCAAGCGCAATAAGCGCTGTAAAAGCACACAGACCCCATAGACTATAATGGGATCTGTGTGCTTGCCGTGCACTGCCCGCTTGAATCATTTTTTTTAATGCCATATGAGTTCTTGTTTTTTGTGGTATGAGATGCATTTTGTAATGACACCTATACCTTACGTAGGGTTCACACTACCATTGGATTCCATTCATAAGGTGTCTGTTAAAAAAAAAAAAAAAAAAAAAAAAAAATGGACACAAATGGACAGTATCTGATGGCTATCAGTTACTGACCATTATAAGTCCATTGCTCATACACGTCAATGTTAAAAAAATAAAAGAAACTTGCTGTCCATTTTTTTTTCAAACGAACAGAAAAGTCCTGCATGTAGGATTTTTTTGTCCACTTGAAAAAAATGGACATTTGTGTAAACGGACACAAACGGACACAAGATAAAATCCCATTGAAATGAATGGAAATTTCAGCCAGCCAGCTAGTGTCCATTGCTAAAATCTTGTACGGACACTAGCCACGAACACTGCTGATGGAATCCAACGGTAGTGTGAACGCCCTCTTATTGATTACATTTTGTTAAATTTTTCTTTTATTTTTTTTCACATAGTGGACAGCATAAGTAACATGTAACGGTTATCTTTAGTCTGCGGGTTGGTGCAATTACGGGGATTTCTCATTTGTATTGTTTTTTATGCATCACTAATTTTGCAGAACAAAAATCCATTTGGGGACATAAATCAATAATTTTTGCGTCACTATTTCTAAGATGTGTAACATTATTATTTTTTGATTGAGGGCTCACTTTTTGCAAGACTACATGTGCTTGATACTGGTATTGTTTTAGGGTACATATGACTTTTTGATCACTTTTTACAGCATATTTTGTAAGGGGAAATGGCAAAAAATCATTTTTTTCCACCATACAGGTTAAATAATGTTTCAGTTTTATTGTATGGGTTGTTACCAACACGGTTTACATGTTTTTAATGTCCCACTAAGGGATCTGAACCACCGATGCTCTGACTGCTGTTTCAGTACTATACACTGCATTACACAGGTATACACATGTATTGCATTGTATAGAGGAAGTCAACCTATGCAAACGCATAAGCTGACTTCCTCCAATCACGGCCATGGGCTCCTGGCAGCCCGTTGTCACTGCTCAGACCCTGGGCTGCAGAAAAAATACACATTGGGACCCACCAATCTCATTGCGGGGGGCCTAATGGTGGGAATTATTATAGTGGAACCCCATAAATGCCATAGTCATGTTTGACTGTGACATGTAAGGAGTTAACACCCTGCTCAGAGCTCAGCTCTGACAAGGGGTAATGGACCAGGGTGTTAGCTATCAGTTACAAATAACACCAACCCCCGATGTCACCCACCTACTATGTAACATACCAGTGATGTACCATTATGTCCATTTGCACCAAATACCAGGCGGCCAGGATGTAATAGTACATTATTAATTGCTATGGGTCTAAAAATAAGATGAATAAAAATGAAGTAATAATAACGAACACTGGAAGTCTTGATGAGACTGTCTGTTACTATTATTCATGCTGAAGTGTCTTTCTGTAGTATGCCCTTGCACATGATGGACTTTCATGGCGTCCTTGGGATTTTCTGTCTTATGCATGCTCGTATGTAACAATAGCTCACTACATACTTATCATTGACTTATTTCTTCTTTATGCTGTATACATTGTAGTCTACAAAGCCGTGCACCATAGATTTACTGATGTTACTCCTTGTGTACTAGCTACCTCTGAATACACATAAGAGCCTTATGATAAGCCAATTCACTGCCCAGCCCTGTATGTTTGTGGAAATAAAGCAAAGGCATTCAGAAATGGGAAACATATAATTCTAGGCAGATGTTACTTTGTATCTTGTTCCTTGTTGTAATGTCACGATCATGATCCATATATATCACAATACATGTAATGCAATGTAAAATGTTTTTCGGGCTAGGCAGGAGATGTCAAGAGAAGAATTGAGAGAACCATTTAGATAGAACCAGATGCAACCTGAATTTCCCAAAAATGTCACATTCCAAAGTATAGTAGATAGAGGTGTAAAAAAAAATAACAGCTATACTACCATTCCGTCATCTCTCCTGGAGCTTCTTGTGGCATCTGGTGTAATAACGTCACTTCCAGTTCTAAGTGAAAAGCACTGAAAGGTCACTTTTTCGAAATCCGAAATGAATCTTTAGGGGGTCGCCCATCTCTAATAGTCACCAAAAAGAAATTTTCCCTTTAGCACACTAGAGATATTTGCATTTATTACATTACACAAGAAACAATATAAAAGTGTTACGATATAGTGAGGAATTGTATTGTACAAGGTGATGGCCACCAGAGTTTTCAATTATATTTAATGCATTGTACAAGGAAAGCAAGTAAAAGCTTGTTATATATCCAACAAGGTAGAGCCTCATGTGATAGTGACAGATTCATGTATTGCTTTCCTGCAAGCCCCGCCCTCTTAGACTGCCTGGGAAGGTGGTGGGACTAACCAAAGCAAGTGGGGCTAGCAGAAAAGTAATATCATCAGGGGCGTGACCTTCCATCTAAGGAAGGTGAGGGTCCATGTGACTGGTAAAAGATGGAGCTTCTTGCTAATCTACTGCTAGACCTGCTCTCTCAAAGAGTTAAAGGAGTTGCGCAGGACTTGGGGAGCAGGGTGTGTATGAGCAAGAGGGGAAAAGGGGGTACAAGCAAGAAGGGGGAATGGGGGTGCAAGCTGTGTGTGAGCAAGAGGGTGATGTGGAGGGGGAATCCCCCATTTCACCACACTCTTGCTCACCCACAGCCTGCACCACCTATTCTCCCCTTTTTCACACACAGCTTGCACCCCCATGTCACCCTCTTTGCTCACACACAGCTTGCACCCCCATGTCACCCTCTTTGCTCACACACAGCCTGCACGCCCATGTACCCCTCTTGCTCACACACAGCCTGCACCACCCATCCCTTCCTCTTGCTCTCATAGGACAGAATGGGGGGTACAGACTGTGAGAAAAAGGGTACATGGGTGTGCAGGCTGTGTGTGAGAAAGGAAGGAATGGGGGTGCAGACTTTCTCACACATAGCCTGCACACCCACGTACCCCTATTGCTTACAGTCTGTGCCTCCCATTCCCTCCTCTTCCTCACAGATAGCCTGAAACCCATTCTCATTCATTGTATACTACCTATACAATCCGGAGAGCTCCACCCACACAAAACTGATTCTGTCTTAGTAGGTTAAAGGACCTTTGATGACGTCATGACATGGGTCCTGTGACCTACTAGGATGGATGCTGGCACAAGGTATCAGGGCTGGGGACAGCAGGCAGGAGATAGAAGTTTCTCCTGCCCACTGTCACCATGCTTGGTAGACAATATGAGGGGGCAGAACTTGCAGGAAAGATGCTGTGCCTCAGACAGAGCACAACTTAAAGCCCAGACGTGAACTAAACTTCTATGGGTAAGATGTTACCTGTAGGCACCTTTGCAAATATTTATTGTGAGCAGACGACCCCTTTAAGTTCATTGAAGTAGTCTTTACATCATCTGGTTGGTGACCTGTTCAATACGCGAATGTATTGCAAGCGTTGCCAGTTCTTGTTTGTCACATTGATTTAGTGAAGGATTTCTTCTGCTTTAGGTCTTGATTTCCATAATCCCAGAAACAGCGTGATACAGATTTCTTAGCAGCGATCATCACGATACTCATGTAGGAAGGGAAGCACAGATGTAGGCTTCATGTATTTTTCTGTGAGGGTATATTTCATACATCTTATCATTTATTTCTACTTTCTGCTCACTTGGTGCAGATGGCTCCCTGTGATATGTGAATATGTCTGTGCGGTGAGCGCTCATATGATTCATATCAATAGTGTTGGTAGAGATGCTGTACATAACATGTTCCTGTGTGCCATCATGAAGAACACATGGGCATACTGCCCGCGCAAGCAGTAACAACACGTCTCTAAACAAGCCATGTTAGTCATCTCATCCCTATAAATGACATATCCTTTCAGCTAGCAAATTTGATATGACTACCTTAAACTGCACCTCATCTCAGCTAAGTGGTCCTTCTACTGATCCCTACAGGTACCCCTTCTAAAATCCAGCATAATGGTGATGTGCACAGCTTTGTAGATTCTGCAACACCTCAGCCTCTTTAAGTCTGGGACCTCATCCATGTAGCACAATTGTCTCTCTCTCTCTATATATGATATTATATAGTGTGTAAACCTAGAGGGCGCTGGAGAGCTACCCAAAAGCAGGGTTGAAAAAGACCTTGACACCACATCCATAACTGGGGTGCAAGAAGTTAGTCAAGGTTCAAGAAGTCAGGTATTGCCCTATGTGTGGGCAAGGCTGCTTTGTTATTTCTATTCCTGTTACCATTTACAAGCTGAATAAATGCATTTCTTTTGGACTTCCATTACCTGTTACTGTTTATTTTGCAGCAGCGCCACCAACACCTCTGTTAAGTCCATGAAACCGCGACCTTTGATGCTAAACTCCGCCCAGTTGTCACTATATAGCACGCTCTGCAATGGTAAGTAAAAGCAGACCCTTGTCTTCTTGTTTCAGCTTTCACCAGCTGATTAGACTTAGATGAATGGGCGTAATCCATGGATTTTGAAAAGTGAATTGACCATAAAATCTGCAGCTTGAGATTGAGAAGGATGCTTATTATTTTTACTTTGTCCTAAATGGATCTCTGCCTCCTATTGAAAACAATGGGGAGGGGTAGTATTAGGGTGGGATTTTCAGAGTTTCAGTCTAAATCCGCATTATGAAATTCCAGTGTGAACAAGACCTTACAGTGTTTCTATATGGCATTGCATTTTCTCCCCTAGATATGGGATGAGAACACAGAGGTCTAAACCAGCACAGGAGAGGGGCCGCTTGGGTTGTTTTAAGAGCGGCCGGGCCGCTCTCCTGCGTTAGTTTAGGGAAAAAAGTAAAAAATAAGAAAATTGCTTTTGCTGCCGCCCTCTCCGGAGCGCCGCCTGAGGCTGTCGCCTCTCCTCGCCTCATTAGAGGTGCGGCACTGCGTTCGGGGAGTCCACATGGGGAACCCCCTGAACAGACTACCAAATGCATTGGCAAGTGGTGAGCTTATGAAAGCACACAGACCCCATAGACTATAATGGGGTCCGTGTGCTTTCTGCACAGAACATGCAGAGAGAAAAGTACTTCATGATCTAGTTTCCTGTCCGCATGACTCGTGCAGAGACAACACAGAAAGCACACGGAGCCCATTATCGTCTATGGGGTCCATGTCATTTCACTGCTCACCGCTTGTCAATGTGTTTGGTAGTCCGTTTGGGGGGGGTGGGGGTGTCCCCATACGGACTCTCCAAATGGATTACCGAATGCAGATGTGAACCTGGGCTTAGCTAATCAATTCTATAATAGCGATCTCTCTCTTTTTTCTGATGGTTTTCGACAATGTATCCATGTAAGCATATCGTGTCAATATTGTATCAATAGTGTAACATTGTATCACATTCCGTTTAGTTCACATAGAGTTGTTTAGACTGGATACAGTAAACGCAAGGTAACCAAATTTTTTTTATTTCATGACCAACATTATTTATAAAAAAAGAATATGTTTACAACCTGTTTACCAATATTTTGCTTGACTCATCCCTTATCCCATATTGTGAATCAATGCTTCCTGTTATACAGTACCTGAATGTAGCCCTTTGCCTCACAGAACATGCATAGCATTCAAAGTTACTCAGATATAGATGTGTCCTTCCTATATACCTTTCCTTTTGGGCTATATCCGGAGATCTGTGACACAAGTTGACCTGCTTTTCTAATAACAAAGCATAAATGAGATATCTCCACGGACATTGAAACTTTTAGAATACACAGCCCTATTCCCTGCCGTAGGGGTCCATAGGATCAGTAACTTGGAACCAAACATGAACACACAATATATTACTAAATCTGAATACTAGATGTCCTCTGTTATAAAAGAAAATGTAACAAACCCCCCCCCCCCCATAAAATACAGAGTAATACAAAAGGATGGTGCAAAAGCAAAGACCTGTAGTTAACATAATATCAGTTGAAAGGCCTGGTTCACCTGGGGACCCCTTGAATGGAATACCGAACGCACTGAGCTTATGAAAACACACGGTCCCCATAGACTATAATTGGGTCCGTGTGTTTTCCGCACAATGTCCGCATGGGTCATGCGGAGATGAAAGTAGTTCATGAAGAACTTTTCTCCCCACGTGTTCTGTACGGACACCGTACAGACCCAATTATAGTCTATGGGGTCCATGTGCTTTCATAAGCTCACCGCTGTTTAATGCATATAGGTTTCCGTTCGTGGGGTCCCCAAGCAGACTCCCAGAACAGAATGCCGAACGCAGATGTGAACCAGGCATTATTGGTTGAGGATACTTTCACTGACCTGGACATAGTAAAGGAATAGCTTATGCCACAGATAGAAGAAGATCTGCCAAACATAGTCTAGTAGCAGTAGCTCCTCCACATTTCCATTTAGATGGTCGCTGATACCTGAATGAAACTCTACCAGAATGCTGGATCGGCTACATCATGGACTCAGTATATCTGCCCCACAAATAACAGGACCTGAGAAGATGCATCTCTGGACATTGGAGTTCATATTTAAGAATATGGTCTGGACTGGACCGTCAAGGCAAATGCCATGTCACCACTGGAAATCACTTTAAAGATTTGGAGTGTATATAGATAAAACTTGGATAATCTTTTTATGTTAACACATTTATGTTCTATTCTAATTCTGCACCATTCTTTTTGAATCACCATGTATATAACCCACTTACAAAATAGCTATAGATCCAGCAGCCTTACAAATCCAGTGTCCGTGACATAAAGCAATAATGTATAAAAATCCTGAAAGAGCGCAATGTACATAAATATAAAACAACTCCACTTATTTCTATTTTTTTTAATGTTGATTGTGAGCCCTATATAGGGATCACAATGTAATTTTTTGTTTTTTCTATCAGTATGTTTTTGTGGAATGGGAAGAAATCCATGCAAACAAGGAGAGAACATACAAACTCCTTGCAGATGTTGTTCCTGGCAGGATTCAACCCCGGGACTCCAGTGCTGCAAGGCTGCAGTGCTAACCACTGAGCCACCGTGTTGCCCCTGTTTCTATTTATTATGCCAGAGGTTTCCAACCTGAGACTCCCCTAATCTTGCAATCCTATAACTCCCAGCGTACTTTGCCAGCCCTCAGCTGCCAGGACATACTAGAAGCAGCAGCTTTACAATAACTGGGACACGACGGGTTGGAAACCTTTATACACTAATAGTTTTAGACATGTTTTGAAAGCATGTTTGTATACGTTCACCCACATCAATTTATACAATCCCCGCAGAGAAGCCCACTCACTTTCTGACTGAGGTTTAATACAGATCCATAGGATGCATAAAATGAATTGTAAAGTATTTCTTCTAATCTTAGGCTTAACCACCTCGGCATTAAATACAGCAATGTAAGTAAATATCAAATGCATTTGTATTTTTACAGGTTCTGTTGTGCGCTCTAAAAACATTAGAAGAAATCTCACATTGAGGTCACATTTATATGAGCTATTAAGGTTGTTTAAGCCCATTAAAGGAATTCTGGCACATTGTAAATGGATTATAAGGTATAGAGCTGGAAGAGCTGAACAGATTGATATATTGCTTTATTAGGAAAGATTCAGTAGAATCAGTAGTATTTTATTCTTTTAAATCCCTACTTGTTCTGTGCTTATGAGTCCAGTGGGAGGTCCTATCAGTGAAGGACAGCAATGTACACTGATGCTGGGAAGGTACCACCCACTGGACTCCTAAAGCCAGAATGAGCAGAGATTTAAATGAAGAAATGTGTAATGCTAGAACTTTAGCAAATACTAAAACAGTAAAACTTCTAACAAATACCAGAATTCTAAAATGTCTAACAAATACTAGAAAGTTAGAACTTTTAAAAAATACCAGAATACCAGAATTTCTAAGAAGTACTAGAATCTTATATTCTGGAATTTGTTAGATGCTCTAAGAACCTCTAATATATACTAGAATATTGTAACATCTAACAGATATTAGAATGTAAGAACTTCTAACAAATACTAGAATCCTAGAGGATCTAACAAATACTAGAATACAAAAACCTCTAACAAATACTAGAATACCAGAACTTCTAACAAATTTCAGAATACCAGAACTTCTAACAAATACTAGAATACAAGAACCGCTAACAAATACCAGAATACTACGTCTAATAGACACTAGAATTTTAGAACTTCTAACAAATACTAGAATACAAGATCGTCTAATAAATACTTGAATATTAAAACATCTAACAGATACTAGAATACAAGAACCTCTACCAAATACTAGAATGCTAGAAGCTCTAACAAATACTACAATACTGAAACTTCTAACAAAACATCATTGTCAGCTCCTCCTGTGCTGTAACATGCAGCCTGCAGACTGGAGTGCATGTGACAGGTTCATTTTAAAGGCTATGTCCAAGATTTTCCAGGATTAGTGCCTCTGTTACCTTAGGTCCATATCTGGTATTGCAGCTCGCGCCCATGCAGGTGAGGTGCAGTATCAGAAACAATCCATAGACAAGGGTGGCAACATTTTTTGGGGGGGCAGAAATATCTAAAAAACAAATGACTATATATACAGAGCTCTTGAAAATTCAATATCCATACATTTACCAGAAGCCATATGGCAAATAATATTCAACATTAGCAGATGCATCAAACTCTGTGGTTACCATGTTGGATGGCGCTTCATGGCAAACACATAGCAGTAGTTTTTCTTCTGATGTGCTGAGAATTAACCACTTAATGTGCACATACAATCTGCAAATAATGGGAAGAAAATGTTCGTATTGACACCCAAAACACAAATGCATGTCCTACTCAAAGTTCACTGTGGACCAATATCATGCCATCTCTGCCATGTCCTGTGACTCTCCTTCTTCATCACTGGATGAATTATCAGTGGAGTCCGTATCACTGGCCTCAGGCTCTGCTACAGGAACTATAGATTTTTTCCTTTTCGGCTTCTTCTTTCTTACACACATTTGTACTCCACCCCATATGAGCATTATCAATATCCCTAAAGCCACCAACCCCAGGATTAGGGGAATAACAAGTTTCTCAAATAAGCTTTCATCATCACTTGTTGGTGAGATGGTGGTGGCATGGACCATTGGACTTGGTGACAATTCAGTAATGGTACAATCTGCCTGGTCACATGACATTTGGTGGTTCCCACAGACACATGAGATGTTACTAGACCTTATACACTGTCTTAAGCAGCTCTCATTGAAGTTTTCTTGGCATCTTCTCATTCCATAACCTCCTCCCTTATCATCCAATTGCCCACATAAGCAATGAGTATCATTGCATGAATATGGTATATTCTCAACCATACACGTATTGGTCTCATTCTCGCTGACTTCTCTGCATATCACATTGATGGTTGAAGGAATCATCTCTGTTGTTTGGACTGAGGAGGTCATGATCATCGTTGGTTGAGCTGTAGGTGTCGGGGAAGGTATTTCCATATCTTTTAATAGAGAAATGTCTGTAGACAAGCGACATATGGAGGGGAACGTTTTGTAACATCTTTCAGGTTTCCAAGACCAAGTAGGGTTCCCAAGTTCAGAGTTGCCAGAGCTTTGTAGAGCAGCACATCTCTTCCTTTGGGGGCAGGAACTTTTATGAGCGATATCCTGTTCAGTGACCGTTGTATCTTCTCCTGAAATCCAGATAAAGCCATCTTTACCTTTCACAGGGCAAGTTTTATCTGGCAGGTAACGTCCAATCCAGAATTTACTAATATTTCTCGTATTTTGTAAGTAAGTTGAAAAGTGCAATGTCTCATTCTTTTCCTGCTCATTTTTCATGGTAGCGAGGGATCCTTTGGGTCCACAGCTTACACTTGCATTGGTAAATTTCAGTTTAGTGAGGAGGACTGTATAGCAATTCCCATTTGGATAGCAGAAAGGCTTATTTCCAAGATACATGGGTGCGAATCCCAGTGACACAGCAAGAAGCAGGATCCAAGAGAGCTTCATACCTAGCTTTTCTCACATAACATAATAGCTCCAGTTTCTTCCTGCTTTCCTTGATATGTTCTTTCCAGGAAGCCTGTGAGGATATGACTGTTCCACTTAGGAACAAAACTGAGCAACAGGAAACATGATGTAGTCTAGCTGCCAAATGGAATGCGCGAGTTAAAGTATGTTGTATATGTGTGTACTCCCCTTGTATATTGTGAAGAAGGATGCAAAGGTTACTGTTGTAAATGTGATCATATATGTAATATTTTATAGCTTTTATTATAATACACTTCATTAGATCTGTTCCACTTACAGGGGATATAACTAATAATTGTATAACTCATGTGGTCAGAACCTACTGACTCTTATGGAGGCAAGGCATATCTAAAGACCCTCTTTCTCCAAAGCACAACTTCTCTTTATAGCGACTGGCTGTGGCCCACTTAAAGCTCACAGCTGTATCTTTGACTGTGTGTCCTCTGGAGTGGTGTAACTAAAGACTTGTGGGCCCCGATGCAATCTTCTGTCCGGGCCCCCTACCTCATCCCCACAGCGAATTCTTGATAGTGATGGTTACAGGAGCTAAGGAGTTTACTCAACCTTAGTGTGGTTAGGGGAATCTGTGGGTCTCCTTGGCTTATGGGTCAGATGGAAGATGCAATCTCAATACTGATGTCAGTGCTTATGGACTCCCTAAGGTTACTGGGCCTCGAAGCGACTACACCCTCTACACCCTCTCAAATTATGCCCTGGTCCTCTGAGCCTTTGTAGCTAAGTGAGCTGGGCTATCTATAAAGCAGCTAGATACACAGGGTACATACCGTACAGTTGAAACAACCAGGTGTAGTATAATGAAAGTTATTGTCTGTATACTTGGTGGTCTAGGCAGTAAAGGTGTTCTAGGGTAATTAAGCAGATAATACCAATAGTCATTGTGTTCTAGGGCAATTAAGAAGAGAATACCAATAGTCATGGTGTTCTAGGGCAGTTAAGGGGTGATTCTACAGTTTCTACAGCCTTAGGGTCCCTTCACACGGAGTACACGTGCGTGTATTTTGGCAAAATACACGTGTAAAAATAAGACTCCCATTGACTTCAATGACATTTTACACGTGTATTTTGACGTGTTTTTTTACACGTGTAAAAAAAATGCCATTGAAGTCAATGGGAGTCTGAATTTTACACGTGTATTTTTACACGTGTATTTTGCCAAAATACATGCGCGTTTACTCCGTGTGAAGGGACCCAGATTGCCTCAAGGGTTTGGCCTCAGAGGTAGATTCCCAAGCAAAGCACTTTTCCCTGCATAAAGCACATATTTGTAAACTATAGAATCACGTCTACTAGGCACTGTGATTAGGTTTATAACAAATTTTCTTCTGACTAACTCTCTTGTCAAGGGGCTAACATGTGGATCCCTGGTAGCTTAAGAAACCAAATAGTAAGGGAGAAGGGTGGTAAAATGGTTAATGAAGCTACATACTTGAAGTTTAGGGGTTATTCTTGTTTCCATCCTGCACTGATCACAAAAATAAGTGTAGAGAGCAGATAGAGAGAACTGTGCAGCTGTAAGTGTACAGCCACATACAGTAGTTCTCTCTATGAACGGGCAGAAAGATTGGGATTGCTCTGGCTTATCAGTAAATGGAGAGAAAGCATGTGGTGAGGGTCATGTGTGTAGCCCTATGGATTAAGGGACCAATGTGTCTCCTAAAGATACACCAAACTGTTAATCATAATTCTTTCTCTTTATTTGCAGGCTAAGGGAAGACAGTTACCTGGAAGCAACCATGGATAGGCAGCTTCTATGTTGTTTGGTGATGAGAGCTAAAGCATTGACAGAAGAGTGAAGGAGAATGAAGTATTTCTAGAGCCTGTCAGAGCTGTCTGACGCATGTAGGCGAGAGCAACAGGACTGGCATTGGGGAAAATGGTGGCTATTTATGACTGTACTAAACCAAAGTTACAAACACAATTACATCAAACCTCGATCATGGTGACAAAGACTCCACCGTCCCAGCACAAGACAGTACTAATAATACTAGCTGATGGTGAAGTGGCACATAGTAGGTAGGTATTACAGATTTTGCATTCTGCCCAGGAGCTTCAAGTTCAAAGTCTATCTTATCAAAGCTTATTGAGATTTCACAGTAACAAATGTAAATTAAATGACTTTGTTGCCACATCCTCTATTTATTACAAGAGAATCAATTTTGCAATGACCTGTAGCTATGAGCATATGTATGAAGAGCTGACGGCAAAGGGTTCTGAGCTATAAATATCCCCGAGACGTAACCTTTCATCTTCTGAGATGGTGACAGCGCATCAAGTGATACTTGGCGAGGTGGAACAATCAATTGATTGATGATTTAATATCATGGATAACTCCTGCTGACTTTTAGTTGTGATAGAAAATGATGGCAGCCAGGATTAAAGACATATCAGATGTAAAACGACCATGAAGCATTTTACTGACAGTACTGACGGTGACTCAGTGTTCTACAAATTGGTGTAAATTACATATAATGTGGTCTTAGATAGTGATGAACCTGCTCGCCTTGGTTACCATCCATCAGAACAAAAGATATAGATGTAGGCTGTTTTGTGAATGATATTGCAATGTACTAAGAAAATGGTTCTGCAACACGGTGTTGCAGATCAGGGGCGTTACTTGAAGGGGTGCATACGGTGCAGTTGCATCGGGGCCCAGGAACCTTAGGGGGCCCATGAGCACTGGCATCAGTAGTGAGATTGCAGCTTCCATCTGGCCCATAAGCCAAGGAGACCCACAGATTTCCATAACCACACTAAGGTGGATTAAACCCCTTAGCACCCGTAACCATCACTATCAAGAATTCACTGCAGGGATGAGGTAGGGACACCAGATAAAAGATTGCTCTGGGCCCACAAAACTTTAGTTACGCCACTGTTGCAGACGCTACCATTAACCCCTAAAGGATGTGGCCAAATATGCAGCTCAAGGGCATGTTTTTCTTTACATTCTGAAAGCCATATTATTTTTCCATTGACAAAGCCATATGAGGCTTATTTTTGTGGGACGTGTTATAGTTTTTTAATGACACCATTTAGGGTGCAAATAATGGTTTATATAATGTGTGTCACTTTGAGGGGTATGGGTATGGAATAAAAACATCAATTCTCCCATTGTTTTATAAGTTTTATTGTCCAGTTTTCACCATGTGGTATAAATAATATTCTATCTTTATTCTGCAGGTTGTTCTGATAACACTAATGCCAAAACTCTATAAAATGTATTTATTTTGTCATTACATTCCAATACGTTTTCAAGTTGTATTTTTGTGTCTGTGAACCTTTATGAGGGCTTTATTTGCAGAACTATTTGTAGTATTCACTGCTACCATTTTTGGGTACATAGGACTCTTTATTGCTATTTATTAAAGTTACTAAAAGGATGAACAAAAAACTGATATTGGTGTTCTTTTTTTATTCTCATGGCACAGGGGTTGTTATGGATGTGGCAATACCAATTATTTGTAGAGTTTTTGCTTTTTCCATAGTAACACTATGGCATCTGATACAATAATACACTGCAATGCTACTGTACATGTCTCAATTTTGTGCTGACAGACTCCCTTTAAAGGTAAACATACCACAAAGGATATATAGGTGCCCTGAAGAGACAAATCCCGGTCCTAACGTACCTCATGTATTTTACTACTGAGTGGTGAAAACCTGTGCAGGATTTTGCTGTTAGTCTGTGCCTAGACAATGTATCCACATTCACTTTACACCTTCATATTTTATAGTAAATGACGCACACAGCACTTACGGTCTCAGCTCAATGTTTTGCTTTTGACTCTCTCTGGAGGTAAGTCTTTAACCACTCAGCTTATTGTATTTCAGGAGAACTTTAATTAAGAATTTCGAGGCTCTAGCATTTAAGACGCGGAGAAAAAGTCAACAGCACGTCTTCACGTTTTAAGAACCAATTACCAGACCTGGGGGAAGTGAAGCTGCGTGGTGTTTAATGCTGAGACGAAGGTTGAAGTGACATCGGCCATTAGCAATGCAGAATTTACAGTGTTGTGAATCTTAAAAAGCTTAAAGAAGACTTACACTCTGGAATATTCCGATGTAGTTACATAATGTTGTGTTTGTCAGGTTATTTGGTTAATTGGCGAGCTGGCATTACAGCATAAAATACGTTTGCTTCATATAGTTTTTTTTAGATTCCAGCCATTTCATTGCAGTCGGTGAAATACATTATATAAATCCTCAAGAGAGAGAATATATTATGGCTTTGAAAACCTGCAGCATAACTATAATTATCGCAGGTTTTTCAGGCCTTGAGGATTTATTTAAAGGGATTGTCTGGGATAAATTGATCTTTATAATCTAAGCTAAACATTCCTTCCCCCACCTACCTTCTAAATTACTTACTGTACATAAAATCTATAATTACCTAGATCGCCAGGTTGGTCGTGTGACCGCCTCAGGAACATTTTCAAATTTTCCGGTGACGTTCCATTTCTGAAAGGGGTAAAATGGAACATTACCAATATTAACCTACCCCCCACCCCCCCACCCCCATTATACTTATCAGTCTTCCAGTCTTGATCTTCTGGGCATAGCCTGAATGTCTCTTACTGTTCTATTTTCCTACAACTACCATTATGCCATGAGCCACTCAAAGTTGACTCACACCAACTCCTTCATTCGCTCCCTTCCCCTCCCTTTCTCACTCACCCCCCCCCCCATTTCCCTAGCTAGCCTGTCCATTACTAGCCTTTCCTATCTAACTCAACTTCCCCCCATCCATCATACTTATGTCTGCAGACAGGACCTTCTGGGCACAAGACATCATTTCATCTGGAGTAGCCAGCACTCCGGCTCTATTGTGCAGGCATGGGCGTGGACAGACATCAAGAAGAGGAATGTCATCCTTCCATACCTGCACAATAGAAGCAAAGTGCCAGCACTCAGATGAAGTGACATCCCATGCCCAGAAGTTCCTCTCCATAAGACAGGTAAGTATGATGGGATGGATGAGAGTTAAGTAAGTTAGGAAGGGCAAGTAGTGGGGAGGCTAGCTAGGGAAACAGGGAGGGGGAGTGTGTGACAGAGGGAGGGGGAGTGAGTGACAGAGTGAGGGGGAGTAAGGGAGGGAGGGAAGGAAGGAGGGAGGTGGTGTGATGCAAAGGAAAAAACAGAACAGGAAGCTACCCATATAAATAAATGAAGAAGATGCCAGGAGCTCCCAGAGAACCCCAGAAATCACTCAAAATACTGTTAAAGGTATTTGGGTGCACTTATTAATGTATCAATAGCTCTAATAGACCTTTTTTTGTAAAATTATTTTTTTGCTCGGAAAACCCTTTAATTTCAAAGAGTTAATTATTGAGCCGATTTTATAATATTCATTTATAAATTCATCAGGTTCAGGAGCTTTATTTATTTTGAAGAAGTTAATTGTTTTCTGTAGATTTTTTATGCAGGTTATAAATGGGGAATGTTAAAACCTCATTCATTTATGTTAATTTTATTGCACTGTACTGTACTTTATGAACCTTATGAAATTTACACATTGGCCACAGGAGGTAAATATATCAATTTACACCAATATATGATATATAGTTGTTTCTTAATGACTTTGTTACAATGTTACCCTTACGTTACAATTACTTTCTCTGGGCCTTGGCCTCCAGGGAACTCATAGGGTATACTTCAGTCATACTATGCTTACTATACACTACCAATGGTCCTAGAAAGAGGTAAGTCATTGTCATACTGTAGGGTCCCATCTAGACGTCACCTTGTCGCTGGCAGATAGAATTACACAATTTGTTATCCAAGAAGCTTGTATTCATGTATTTATATACCCAGGAATAATGCTGTTGGTGCTAGAATTGTGCAGTTACAATTTTTTATTTTACTTTTCCATAAAGGAAAGACCTGGTTTGGTTTCTGTTTTACATCACATTTGTATATCCTTTTTCGCAGGGAGCATTGCCTATCCTGAATGACTCTCTATGCCAACTGGTCATCTCCCCAAGGAGAAACATTAATCCCATAGACCTGTGGCTAATAAGCCATTACTTAGCTTAATAGACCCCAAATGAGTAATATGTACTATGCTAGTCCACTGGATAGGGAATAACTTCTAAGCCGGTGGGGGTCCCAATTCCACTTGAATGAAGTTATGGTCAAACATGCTCACTGCCACTCCCTCTACTGTCTGTGTGGCTACCAAGTAGAGCACTCGGCTATCTTCAGAAATGTAAATGCTTGGCCACCAATCCATTCAAATAGGAAATTCTTTGCTCCTTTGATCCTCCAGCTATCTTCTATCTAGTGTATATTACCAGAATACCCCTTTAATTGGGACTATACAGTATAATGAATATGACACTATATACTTTTAATAAGGTATATCCCACTTCAAACAGATGTTATACATGATGGATGTGAGAGAGAAGGTGAGATATCACATCCCAATTAGTATGTGTTACTATGTGCTGGTAAGTCTTTCTATCATTGAAGGTCTTAATGATGGTGGTATCTACTTGGTTTCCATGGTAACAGTGTTTTATTTACTGACTTAAGCCCTGTAAGGAAGGCAGACCACCATTAACCTTCTACCAAGCAGGAAGACAATTTTGCTGTTGGTGACCCTGCATAAATGTTATTGTATACAAAGTGAGAATGGAAGGTCCTTTCAGCCCGACCCAATATAGAGGAGACTGGTGGTGGACCGTGCTTCAATGGGAGCATTGGAAACATCCAAGTGCTTTGCTTCAGCTGTCTTGTGTGCTCCCATTAAAGTGAATAGGAGCCCCCTCCACAGCCGTAAAGCCTACATTCAGCCTCACTGGGGTCATGCTGAAGGCATAGTAGGGGGAAAGGACTTCCCTTGTTCTCAGGATCAGGTATTTATCCTCTATACTATGCAGTGTTGGACTGGGGTGCCTAGGGACCACCAATAGAATTCATTCTGGGGACCCACTAGCTAAATGCAAATATTAGCTTCCTCCCATTTATTTAAGTACTAGCCTGCTGCCAACCTAATGCCTTACACGAGGGCTCCTTTAGCTATGTGGTGGAGGCCCCATAATGACAGTAAGGAGGGAGGACAGTGCCCAGCTTGCCTCTGTACCTAGATGTCATCTCAGTCACCCAATACAATCTATATACAGTATAGTAACTTGCCCATCTGTATGTAGTGCACTGAGTGTTCTGTGCGTTGCAACACTCTGAGAGGGATTAATGTTCTAGGGGCCCACTAGCCCCAGTGAGTTAGAGGCCCACTGTGGGATTCCCTTGTGGACCAATCCGAGCATGGTCTTACCGCAGGTTGGTATTTTTAACATGTCTTCGAATAGTCTGTGATCTGGTGGGACAGTCCTGAATCTGTGCATTGTCTTGCCGTCCAAAGTTGCAAGTCTAAATTTCATCTGTGTTCTCTCTGAATTGAAGGTAAAGGCGCTCAAAGTATGCGCTATGCTTAATACTCCTTCAAGTCCTCCAAGCATTCATCTGTATACCTGTGATGTAAGTGAAATAAACCCTACAAATCTGTAAGCGATATCAACTTTTTAATAGTTTTCTTATGAATTCCAGTTTCCTATCACCAGTTCTCTCTTTGATTCAAAAAAGTAACATGAAGGCCATAGCAAAAGTAAACCTTTAATCAGGTTATTCACTTTCTAATATTGATGGCCTATCCTTAGTATACTGTATGTCATTACTATTAGATATGCAAAGCTGCTGATCTGGGTTCCTGGGCAGAGCCACCCTCAGGAATTTCAGGGCCCCATTGTCAGGATACGGAGTCGCCGCGGTCTCCTTGCTGCGCAGCGTCTCCCTGGGAGACGTGTTAGGAGTTCTATTGGGTGTGCTTAGGTCATTAAGGGTTAATCTTTTCCTTGCTCTCAGTCTCCATGCCATTAGCCATCAGGTGTGTTCTCTGCTGCTATTTAAACTCCACCCAGGCATGGATCCTTGCCAGCCATTCACTTTGTGGTTCCTGGTCCCCCTGCTCAGTCTGATTCCCTGTCTGTTTGTATTCCGTATGTTTCTTGGTTTTTAGACCCGGCTTCTATTTTTGACTATCCCTTGTCTTTTGCTTTGGTACCTTTATTATATCTCCTGGCTTGACCTCTTGCTCGTCTGACCTCGCCTTCTCTTCTGTGTCTTGCTGGGACTTGTGGTCCTCTCTGGTTCCATGCTGTTTAGTCTTTTGTTTTGCATTGCATTTACACTGTGCTTTCTGTTTAGGTGTGACCCCGTGACTCCAGTCCCTAGGACTTTCAGGGCCTCCTCTCCCCTTATCCTAGCCGCCGGATAGAAGGTTAGGAGCCGTGGTAGGCGCACTTCAATTAGGAAGTGCATTGGTCTGCCTCATCTCAGATATTACAGCATAGTTATAGCTGCAGGGCCTACGACCCCTTTTGTCATTAGTTGCACAGTGTTGCTTTCCCAGCTGTGTCACTTTGCACTGCCTGACCCTGACTCCAATCCTTACACCCATATAGGCAAATATGTTTTATGAAGAAGTACAGTCAACCTTCCCCCCCCATGCCTCTGTGCATTTGAACCAAAGACGTCAGTACAAAAAAGTAGCAGTCGCAGGGAACAAGAAAAATCCATATCTATTATGGCCTGTGGCTGATCTGTAGCAGTTGACTACTATCCTGATCACAACCCTAGTCCCAGGTGTCAGTCGCTTGTAGATCTAATACTAGTGTTATATAATGATGATAGAAAGTGGATTTCCTCTTAAGGGAGTGTTCACACTTGCACTCCTCTGCACCCTGTGTCAGTCCACTGGGTTTCCATTCTATCCCCCAGAGAAACTGGACAAAACCTCAAAAGAACACAGTATAAAAACAACCAAAGTACATTGAAGATCACTAAAATTCACGCAGAGTTTAGAGAAAGGGCTTGCATAAAATCCACAAGGATCACATGAAAGACAATCCCAAAAGTGATGAAGGATAGGTTGCAATTTCCCCAACTCTTGTACCCTGGTTGCAGCCACTTTATTACTGGCATGTTACTACATCATCTATACTTCCTACAGCTACGTTCCTAATGGAGGGGAGAGAATATAATATAAATACTAAATAAATTCTTCTTCTTCTTTTTTTTCCCTAACTTACAGTCTGGATCAGGGCCGCCATCAGGAATTTTGGGGCCCCATACAGCCTAAGTGTCTGGGCCCCCCCTCCCCCACCATTTTAAAACAACCTTATTTTGCGTCATACCAATTCTGTATTACATTTCCCTTTATTTAGCAGCATTACAAGGCTTAATCAGATTCTATTTGCAGGTAAAATCTGCTACGTGTGACAGCGCCTATAGAGAGCCAACACCATTTATAAGAGCCCTCCTAATAAATCCTCAGGGCTTTTTCACGTTGCGTTTTTGGCCTCCTTTGCCGGGATCCGTTGGTAACCAGTCAGAATCAGCTGTCAACTTATCCCTGCACGAAGAACTGGCCATTAAAAAAAAAAGGGGGGGGGCCTGCAGTTCTCCGTGCAGGGATAAGTGGGGAGCTGATTGTGACTGGTTACCAACGTATCCCGGCAAGGGAGGCCAAAAACGCAATGTGAATACTCCTTTAAAGTGAAAGTCCCACCCCCAAACAGGCTGCTATGCTAGCAGCCTACATCATTATTAATACAAAGCACACATACTTTTGGAGGTATTGTGTGCTTTGTAGTTCTCCAGCTAAAAACTTATATATTATATATTATTGCCCCAATTCCCTCTCCGCAGTGCCGCACACCCGATGTCCCAACAATCCCCCCCCCTTCCCCGTCCACCTTCTAACATCTTTCCATTGCCCCCTGTACCCATACCTCCCATAGCGTGCCGCGGGAAATTTTGCCCCACCCACTGTTATGTTGACTCCGCCCACTCATTAATTTTCCATTTGCCCGCACACTGTATAATCCTCCTACAGTCACCCGTAAATTATATGTCCCCCCTCCGTCTCTCCCCCAGCTTCATATACACCCTTCATCTGCCCCCAGATTCATGTCCCTCCATCTCTGCCCCCAGATTCATGTCCCCCCATCTCTGCCCCAGATTAATGTCCCCTCCATCTCTGCCCCCAGATCCATGTCCCCTCCATTTCTGCCCACAGATTCATGTCCCATCCATCTCTGCCCCCAGTGTCATGTCCCTCCATCTCTGCCCCCAGATTCATGTCCCTCCATCTCTGCCCCCAGATTCATGCCCCCCATCTCTGCCCCCCCAGATTCATGTCCTCTCCATCTCTACCCCCAGATTCATGTCCCCCATCTCTGCCCCCAGATTCATGTCCTCTCCATCTCTACCCCCAGATTCATGTCCCCCATCTCTGCCCCCAGATTCATTTCCCTCCATCTCTGCCCCCAGTGTCATGCTGTCCTCTCCTTCATCTGCCCCCAGGTTCACGTTCCACATTACACTTACCTTCTCCTTCGTTCCCCCGCTGCTCTCTGCACACCTCTCTCTCTTACTGGCGCCCAGTTGTAGACGCGATGTGACATCATCACATCGCGTCTACACTGCCAGGTAGCCGGCGGCAGCGGTGAAGTGAGGAGCTGACCTGTGTCAGCTCCTCGCTTCGCCGCTGCCGCCTCTCTCGCTGACACATATTTTAAAACACAGACATCTTTGACGTCTCACTTTTCTACATGCCCAACCCATACATATTATGCCCTACAGTGGCACAATAGACTGTGGGGCATAATAGAGGTTGCAGGGGCCACAGTGGACCCTTCAAGCTCTATTATGCCCCACAGTTGCCCACCCAACTATTATGCCGCACAGTTGCACACCCATGAACTTTTATTATACTCAGGGGACTTTTCAAAGCCCCAGGGGAGGTGAGGGAACATAGCGTGGAACATTTTTGGGTTGAACATTGTGAAAATTGAAGCCTTCTCTTCACCAGATGATGCCACCTCAACTCTGGGAACTGAACACTAGGAGGAGACCTCTAAGAGGATGGGTACTCCAGTGATGGGCAGTGCATCTCCATAGACAGTGAAAACATGCTGTTCCTTGCCATGGCCTGCATTGTTGCATAGTGAGCCTGAGTTGCAACTGTTCTTTGTTACTTGTCAACTGTACCACTGAAATATACCCTGTAACTTTATTATCTACCTGAGTAAAGAGGATTTCAGCGAGAAAAGCAGTTCATTGCTGGTATGTGGCTTTGGCTGACTTCCAGGCAATGTAGGAGTCAGGCTGGATACAGTGTGACTGTGGCTGAGGAGGAGTGCAATGTCGGCCTCAGCGGAGCAGCCATATTGACGTTGGTTCTGGCAACTACCTGCTGGTGCTTATTGCAAAATGAACAGGGAATGTGAGAAGTGTTGACCTGGGTATGGCATAGGGTTGGTAAGGATGGTGTTAATGATTGCATTAGTTTTTTTAATTAAACTCTCACGGAGTTAGAAAACCTCATTGGAAGTCTCAACTTCTGGCATTATTCCAGGTAACACTTGTATTGCAGGGGTATAGTGTTGAGGAATAGTCAGCAATTATTATGTGCCATTTTTTACATTTAAAATGTTATCACTTATTCAGATGAGACATTTCCCAATTCTGAAAATGACTATATTTTTCCACAGTTTAACAAATTATGTCAACAGTGGTTCCTACCTGTCCTGGTTTGATAAGTTCTGGTCATTGAGATAAGCTGCATGGCGTCTGTTATGTGCACAGCGATTACACAGCTAGAAATGGAATGACTTACACCTCATTGCTCAGAGTCTGATGATTCATGCAGACAGACAGCGAGGACAAGGAGTAGAAAATCATCAATTTGCCTCTTGATGGTAAAATGACATCGCTCCTGCATATTAATCATTTCTATAGTTCTCATCATATTTTTATCTTATTAGATGTATAGTAGTTTAGCGTTCAGGAAGTGCTGTCACCTCTCCCGACATGTCTGCTTTAGTGAATATTCGTATTTCCCATGAAATACCAATTCTAGGATCTCTACATTGTGCAGTACCCTCCTTATTCCTCCTGGCAATGTATGAATAATATAACATATGGGTACTACCATTTCCCTTGTCAATGGTGCGTGTCCTTACATCAGTGCTAACAGTTTCACACTCTTTAGGGATTAACCCTGTTGAATAAATGTATTAAGCTCCCTGCACATGGGGGAATCTGGACTGGAAAATTGGGTCCATACATTGGCTGGGTTTCCTAGCACCAACTCTGTCAGAAGACCGGGACATCTTGCATCCTAGTCCCTGACAACCAAAGGTTTACTCTCCTGTGCATAGTTTAGACAAATAGGCAAAGACTCCCAGCATCATAGATCTCTATGATGCAAGGAGTGCCAATGTACAGACCCGGTTATCTGGTCTGGATTGCTCTGTGTACATGGGGCGTTAGGTTGCTGCAATACAATGACCCAGTTTTGTAGGTTATCACTCGGCCAATAACAAGGAGCAGACAATAATCAATCAGTGGATCACTCTCTGAAGCTGACAACACTGGTGGCTGGCCGTGAGATCACCCGTGGCCTGGCTCTGAGTACAGCTAAAAATAAAGCATTGTATGGCCGCACCTTTTGCTCCCTTCCATTAAGTTACAATCTCACTTATCAAAATCAACCAATCAATATTTAGCTTTTTCAGGCCAATTTTAGACATTATCGGAGCTCTGACTGTTAGCTTGTTATATTTATTTTCCATTATGTTTGCACTGTGTTTTCTTTATGGATTTTGATGGAAAATTGACCATTCCATTTGTTCCCCATAAGCGTCTCACCGTGTTTCTCTGTCACTATATATCATTTTTCTATTTTTGTATTACGCAATTTCATTTCTCCTGCAAGTTTCTTTTTCTTTCAATTTCTAGTAAAAATGGGGATCATTGTAATGACTTTTTTTTATTTTGCTTTCCATTGGAAATGTTGGGAAACATTCCAGTGGAAGGGATTGAAACTTTGCACATGGAATAAAGTCCATCACTTTTGCCCAGACCCTTGAGATTTCCACCTGGTTGATTTACTGTGCTGGGGACATTTTTATTAAATACCAGACCAAAATGATATCAGAAATGCAACATGATGTCTTTATGGAACTCCCAAAAAGGTAGAAATGAATGCATTATATGAAATAATATACGGATTAGAGAAAAGATGTAGCTTTGAATGTCTATGTAAATATTCAGGATATTGCTAAGTGCATGGTCCACTGATTGTTCTGCATTTACCAGGTTTACCTGTAATATGTACATAGCTTTATATGTAACTAGTTAGTGTCCCCTTTAATGGTCTGGTCCACTGTGGATTGGAAGAAACTGAGCTGTTGGTAGATTCCATCCAGTAAATTCTGAAAAGTGGCAGGAGACCAGGAGTCTTCTTGCCAAAGTCCAAAGAGGAAGGTCAGATATGAGCTGTGACTGAGAACTAACAAAACTGTGCTGCAACCATGAAACAAGGAAATTTGCCCCATTTTCAACCAAAAGGAGAAATTCTGGAGTCAGCTACAGTCCTATGAAAAAGTTTGGGCACCCCTATTAATCTTAATCATTTTTAGTTCTAAATATTTTGGTATTTGCAACAGCCATTTCAGTTTGATATATCTAATAACTGATGGACACAGTAATATTTCAGGATTGAAATGAGGTTTATTGTACTAACAGAAAATGCGCAATATGCATTAAACCAAAATTTGACCGGTGCAAAAGTATGGGCACCTCAACAGAAAAGTGACATTAATATTTAGTAGATCCTCCTTTTGCAAAGATAACAGCCTCTAGTCGCTTCCTGTAGCTTTTAATCAGTTCCTGGATCCTGGATAAAGGTATTTTGGACAAACAATTCAAGTTCAGTTGTTAGATGGTCGCCCAGCATGGACAGCCCGCTTCAAATCATCCCACAGATGTTCAATGATATTCAGGCCTGGGGACTGGGATGGCCATTCCAGAACATTGTAATTGTTCCTCTGCATGAATGCCTGAGGATTTGGAGCGGTGTTTTGGATCATTGTCTTGCTGAAATATCCATCCCCGGCGTAACTTCAACTTCGTCACTGATTCTTGAACATTATTCTCAAGAATCTGCTGATACTGAGTGGAATCCATGCGACCCTCAACTTTAACAAGATTCCCGATGCCGGCATTGGCTACACAGCCCCAAAGCATGATGGAACTGCCACCAAATTTTACAGTGGGTAGCAAGTGTTTTTCTTGGAATGCTGTTTCTTTTTGGACGCCATGCATAACGCCTTTTTTTTATAACCAAACAACTCAATCTTTGTTTCCAAAATGAAGTTGGCTTCTCCAAATGTGCTTTTGCATACCTCAGGCAACTCTATTTGTGGCGTACGTGCAGAAACGGCTTCTTTCTCATCACTCTCCCATACAGCTTCTCCTTGTGCAAAGTGCGCTGTATAGTTGACCGATGCACAGTGACACCATCTGCAGCAAGATGATGCTGCAGCTCTTTGGAGGTGGTCTGTGGATTGTCCTTGACTGTTCTCACCATTCTTCTTCTCTGCCTTTCTGATATTTTTCTTGGCCTGCCACTTCTGGGCTTAACAAGAACTGTCCCTGTGGTCTTCCATTTCCTTACTATGTTCCTCACAGTGGAAACTGACAGGTTAAATCTCTGAGACAACGTTTTGTATCCTTCCCCTGAACAACTATGTTGAACAATCTTTGTTTTCAGATCATTTGAGAGCGGGCTGTCCATGTTCGGCGACCATCAAACTTAACTGAACTTGAATTGTTTTGTAGAAAGAAATGGTCCAAAATACCTTCATCCAGGATCCAGGAACTGATTAAAAGCTACAGGAAGCGACTAGAGGCTGTTATCTTTGCAAAAGGAGGATCTACTAAATATTAATGTCACTTTTCTGTTGAGGTGCCCATATTTTTGCACCAGTCAAATTTTGGTTTAATGCATATTGCGCATTTTCTGTTAGTACAATAAACCTCATTTCAATCCTGAAATATTACTGTGTCCATCAGTTATTAGATATATCAAACTGAAATGGCTGTTGCAAACACCAAAATATTTAGAACTAAAAATGATTAAGATTAATAGGGGTGCCCAAACTTTTTCATAGGACTGTAAGTGCCATTTTGTGTAGTCTAAGGAGCCTTCTAATGGTCTTGGAGCACTGACCCTACACAAACAAGGCATCTCAATGAGAGAGTAAAAAATTGAGTGTGTGTGAGAGAGAGTCAAACCAAAAAGAAGGCAGCTTTTACTACCATTCACTAAGCTTACCCCACACCCACAATAGACCTTGTGTAAGAACTGTACCTCCATTATTATGAAAGCTGTCGGTTCCTTTATTATATGTGATATCCAGTAAAGTTGTGTGTGCTCTGTTCCTTGCAATCACGTGTCTTCTGAGTCTTAATTCCTGCAACAACATTGTGAGCACTCCAACCTGCATCTGTCTCAGAAAGGCTAAAGATGATCAACGTGTGCCCCAGGTGAAGACTACCACCACCATCAGGTACACATGCAGGCCCCCTTAGCTCTGCACCAGCCCAGGGGGAGAGCTGAAGGAATTTTCTGTATCAACAAGCCACGGTGACCACTGTTGTTTTATTAGTTCTATTCTACTACTACTCCCAGGCTCCATGTTCCCTCCAACTGATTCATCAAATACATTTGCTCCACTGTTATATTTCTAGTTTGGTATTGTATATGGGCATGGAAATTATATCATGTTGGAATTGCCAAAAATAGTTATGCCTGTACGTATGAAAATGAGAAAGAACAGTTGTATTTGTGTTGGGACCTTGTGGTTACTATGGATTTCTCCCTTCTGATCTTTCTGTTTTCAAGCAAATTCTTATTGTGTGAGATGTTCTTTTAGATGTGTAAGTTTCCAGAAAGCTTCGGCTATATATGTCTTTCTATAGTTCTACAAAACACTGGCACAGAATGAATCCCTGGGACTTGCGGTAAATGTGTTGAATGAACTCAAAGCTTTTCTCATTGCTTGAAAACAGGAAGCTGAAAATGAACAATTACTGGAAATAATCTAATATTGAAATAGTCATTATCACATTTACCTGTGCTTACTCCTACTACATCTGATTTTTTACTGTAAATTGGATTTACCTTTTTTGCTTCATGTGGCATGCATGAGATTCACACTGAATTATGAATATAAAAGGTGTCTCAGAATCCCTACACTGCACAATGTACCCTATGTCTGTGGGAAACATTATTTGTAATAAAAATATTTCTCACTTGTGTAATCGGGAGACACAGAAAATCGTGAGTTTTGGTTTTAGCTTCTTCGGAACGTGAGCTACCATATATACTCGAGTATAAGCCGACCTGAATATAAGCCGAGGCCCCTAATTTTACCACAAAAAACTGGGAAAACTTATTGACTCAAGTATAAGCCTAGGGGGGAAAAATGCAGCAGCTACCTCCACTACTACCCCACACCGCAGACAGGTAGGTACTGACAGCTGCCTCCCTCACTACTACCCCAAACCAGCAGTGACATTGTAGTCAGCAGACCAAGTACCTGTCTGGAGCTGAGCGCTGTAATACTCCAGATCAGGCTGCCCAGTTTAGAGCTAGGCCCCGGCGCAGGGTCCTGCAGCAGCAGCCCGGCAGAGCGCTCAGGGTCCGCTCTACAATCTCACTCATTTTCCAGCTCCACACTCACAACAACAACAACCGGCATCATCCACCATTTCTGCCTCTATTCAACACAGCACAACTTTATTCAGGTCTGTTGTGCTACCTGCAGTGAGCATTGTGTGGACCCTAACTCGAGTATAAGCCCAGGTGGGCTTTTTCAGCATAAAAACTGTGCTGAAAAAGTTGGCTTATACTCGAGTATATACGGTAATCTGTTTTAGCTTAGTATCTGTAGAAGGCAGACCCCCTGCTAATGTAGGTTTTACTATATTATTTTTCTTTTGTCCCATTTAAGGGATGGAAATGGGGGCAACTACGTCTCCCAGTTGTCCCCAATATGGAGGGCAAATAATATAGATTTTCAGAGCATTTTACCATCCTGTACCACACGCGGAAATTCTCATCCACTCCATTCCCCATTTTTCTTTCACAACAGCATGACCATGACTAAAGGGGTAGCCCCGCTGGTCCCCTGGAAAGCCGCAGAGAAGAAGATAAAGGCAGGGTGAGTACTACCAGATCAGGTAAGTATTAGAGATGAGCGAACACTAAAATGTTCGAGGTTCGAAATTCGATTCGAACAGCCGCTCACTGTTCGAGTGTTCGAATGGGTTTCGAACCCCATTATAGTCTATGGGGAACATAAACTCGTTAAGGGGGAAACCCAAATTCGTGTCTGGAGGGTCACCAAGTCCACTATGACACCCCAGGAAATGATACCAACACCCTGGAATGACACTGGGACAGCAGGGGAAGCATGTCTGGGGGCATAAAAGTCACTTTATTTCATGGAAATCCCTGTCAGTTTGCGATTTTCGCAAGCTAACTTTTCCCCATAGAAATGCATTGGCCAGTGCTGATTGGCCAGAGTACGGAACTCGACCAATCAGCGCTGGCTCTGCTGGAGGAGGCGGAGTCTAAGATAGCTCCACACCAGTCTCCATTCAGGTCCGACCTTAGACTCCGCCTCCTCCGGCAGAGCCAGCGCTGATTGGCCGAAGGCTGGCCAATGCATTCCTATGCGAATGCAGACTTAGCAGTGCTGAGTCAGTTTTGCTCAACTACACATCTGATGCACACTCGGCACTGCTACATCAGATGTAGCAATCTGATGTAGCAGAGCCGAGGGTGCACTAGAACCCCTGTGCAAACTCAGTTCACGCTAATAGAATGCATTGGCCAGCGCTGATTGGCCAATGCATTCTATTAGCCCGATGAAGTAGAGCTGAATGTGTGTGCTAAGCACACACATTCAGCACTGCTTCATCACGCCAATACAATGCATTAGCCAGTGCTGATTGGCCAGAGTACGGAATTCGGCCAATCAGCGCTGGCCAATGCATTCTATTAGCCCGATGAAGTAGAGCTGAATGTGTGTGCTAAGCACACACATTCAGCACTGCTTCATCAAGCCAATACAATGCATTAGCCAGTGCTGATTGGCCAGAGTACGGAATTCGGCCAATCAGCGCTGGCTCTGCTGGAGGAGGCGGAGTCTAAGATCGCTCCACACCAGTCTACATTCAGGTCCGACCTTAGACTCCGCCTCCTCCGGCAGAGCCAGCGCTGATTGGCCGAAGGCTGGCCAATGCATTCCTATGCGAATGCAGACTTAGCAGTGCTGAGTCAGTTTTGCTCAACTACACATCTGATGCACACTCGGCACTGCTACATCAGATGTAGCAATCTGATGTAGCAGAGCCGAGGGTGCACTAGAACCCCTGTGCAAACTCAGTTCACGCTAATAGAATGCATTGGCCAGCGCTGATTGGCCAATGCATTCTATTAGCCCGATGAAGTAGAGCTGAATGTGTGTGCTAAGCACACACATTCAGCACTGCTTCATCAAGCCAATACAATGCATTAGCCAGTGCTGATTGGCCAGAGTACGGAATTCGGCCAATCAGCGCTGGCCAATGCATTCTATTAGCCCGATGAAGTAGAGCTGAATGTGTGTGCTAAGCACACACATTCAGCACTGCTTCATCAAGCCAATACAATGCATTAGCCAGTGCTGATTGGCCAGAGTACGGAATTCGGCCAATCAGCGCTGGCTCTGCTGGAGGAGGCGGAGTCTAAGGTCGGACCTGAATGGAGACTGGTGTGGAGCGATCTTAGACTCCGCCTCCTCCAGCAGAGCCAGCGCTGATTGGCCGAATTCCGTACTCTGGCCAATCAGCACTGGCTAATGCATTGTATTGGCGTGATGAAGCAGTGCTGAATGTGTGTGCTTAGCACACACATTCAGCTCTACTTCATCGGGCTAATAGAATGCATTGGCCAATCAGCGCTGGCCAATGCATTCTATTAGCGTGAACTGAGTTTGCACAGGGGTTCTAGTGCACCCTCGGCTCTGCTACATCAGATTGCTACATCTGATGTAGCAGTGCCGAGTGTGCATCAGATGTGTAGTTGAGCAAAACTGACTCAGCACTGCTAAGTCTCTGCATTCGCATAGGAATGCATTGGCCAGCCTTCGGCCAATCAGCGCTGGCTCTGCCGGAGGAGGCGGAGTCTAAGGTCGGACCTGAATGGAGACTGGTGTGGAGCGATCTTAGACTCCGCCTCCTCCAGCAGAGCCAGCGCTGATTGGTCGAGTTCCGTACTCTGGCCAATCAGCGCTGGCCAATGCATTCTATTAGCCCGATGAAGTAGAGCTGAATGTGTGTGCTTAGCACACACATTCAGCTCTACTTCATCAGGCTAATAGAATACATTGGCCAATCAGCGCTGGCCAATGCATTCTATTAGCTTGATGAAGCAGAGTGTGCACAAGGGTTCAAGCGCACCCTCGGCTCTGATGTAGCAGAGCTGAGGGTGCACAAGGGTTCAAGTGCACCCTCGGCTCTCCTACATCAGAGCCGAGGGTGCGCTTGAACCCTTGTGCAGCCTCGGCTCTGCTACATCAGAGCCGAGGGTGCGCTTGAACCCTTGTGCACACTCTGCTTCATCAAGCTAATAGAATGCATTGGCCAGCACTGATTGGCCAGAGTACGGAATTCGGCCAATCAGCGCTGGCCAATGCATCCCTATGGGAAAAAGTTTATCTCACAAAAATCACAATTACACACCCGATAGAGCCCCAAAAAGTTATTTTTAATAACATTCCCCCCTAAATAAAGGTTATCCCTAGCTATCCCTGCCTGTACAGCTATCCCTGTCTCATAGTCACAAAGTTCACATTCTCATATGACCCGGATTTGAAATCCACTATTCGTCTAAAATGGAGGTCACCTGATTTCGGCAGCCAATGACTTTTTCCAATTTTTTTCAATGCCCCCAGTGTCGTAGTTCCTGTCCCACCTCCCCTGCGCTGTTATTGGTGCAAAAAAGGCGCCAGGGAAGGTGGGAGGGGAATCGAATTTTGGCGCACTTTACCACGTGGTGTTCGATTCGATTCGAACATGGCGAACACCCTGATATCCGATCGAACATGTGTTCGATAGAACACTGTTCGCTCATCTCTAGTAAGTATCATTGCTATTTCCGTCCTAAATTGAATAAAAGAAATAAAAAAAAAAACAGGATAATAAAGTAAAATCTGCCTCCTAAGGACACTAAACTAGAACAGATTTGCTCACTGTCCGCAGGAGCTAAAATTAAAAAGCACAGTCCTCTGTGTCCCCAATGAACTCAGCGAGAAAAGGATTTCAAGAGCAACACAAAATCCTCTTATTTAAATGGGATTATACACTGATAAGCCAAAACATTAAAACCACTGATACATGAAATGAAAAGAAAAATTGATCATCTGGCACAAATCTAGGCGTGGGATATGTTAGGTAAGTAAGTTGATGTGTTGAAAGCATGAAAAATGGGCAAGCATAAGGGTTCAATTGACTTCGACCCCCTGCCAATCTGTGACTAGTGAGTCAAAGCAGCAAGAAAATGTAGGAGAAAATGTCCCCGGCTCTTTAAATCAAACCCAATACACACTATCATGGGACAGAAGGGACCATCAACGGGCAATTTTAGAACATGGAGAGGCTGAAAGAATGGAAGCTGATCTGCAGTAACCTAGTATAGCCACCACACAGTGGGTTGAAATGTCCTCGTCCGGCTCCATCTACTGTGTCGTTCAGGGTTGTTGGAGAGCAGCTGATAGGTGGAGGTATAAGGTATTAAACTTAAAGATAGGTAATCAATAGCAATATCCTGGAAAACCCCTTTAACATATCATAAACAATATAGTCAAAATTGGCAACCCTAAGGCCACCATCACACCACAACAAAAAATTGTCTACATTAGTGGTGCAACAACTTCTGCCACCCATTGTATTATGCCTCCAAAATTGGATGTAGTGTTCTACCTCAAGTAGAAATTGCAAGTTAACCTGTTCTTCCCTAGCTCATGTCTACTGAGTCTTATTCCTGCACAGCCATCATGGGCACTCCAACCACCACTAGGCTCAGGAAGGCTGAGGAAACATTACCACCACCGTCAGATATACTGCAGACCACTTAGCACTGCTTCAGCTCAGGAGGAAAGCTTGAGGAATTGGCCATGTTCCTAGCCACCGTAACAAGCGTACTAACAGCCCCAGTCTCCGGGCTTCCTTCGCACAGACAAGCTTCACTTGTACAGATGGTTGGGGGCCACACAGAATGGATCATAGGTTGCATGCAGTCCCCAGCAGTACGTTGTTTATATGGTAACCTATTATTTTAGCTATTAGTATATTTAACCTCACTACATGGTATGGCAATGTATTCACTCATCAAGAGCAGCCTGCAGTCAAGTGCCAGCCCTTCACTGCTTGCGATCTGACCATCCAAAAATAACATAGGTTATATAACAATCTAATCTTTCAGAAGTGACACATAAGGGCTATTTAACATTATATTGTGATCCATTCTTTTCCTTGTAATTTTCTATCCCATAATACTTGTCATACGAAGGACCCTTGACAGCTATATAGGTTACTTGGTTTTCTATTGCCATCTCCATGTTTGACCTCTAATTGCTCTTATCTTGCTTTTCTTGCTTTTTATTCCATTGTCTCACCAAGTTCATGTCATGCCGAGTGTATCAGCAGGAATCCCATTGATTTTCTCAGTAAATACTACTTGCCAATACTCCCGCTAAGCAGTCACATAAACAGTCCTGCATATTGTTCTCCGCCATGCCGTGAAGAAAAGCATGCTTTACTTTGAAGCGATAAGGTTACAGAAACTGGAAGAAATTACACCAGCTTTGCTTATATAGACCTATTGCTATAAAAACAAACTAAGCCTTCCCAAAATATCTGACTATAGGAGAAATTGAATTATACAGATGGGGATCAGATAAATGATCATTTACAATGATGGGAATAATTTTTTTTTTACAGGAAAGAACTTTCCCAATATAGCTAAATAAAGCCTGCTTTTTCCCATAGTGGAGTAGTGGCGTCCTTAGAATAGATAATGAATTATAGATCGACATGACTCTGACACCTAGGCCCCCAGCCGATCAGCTGTTTAAAGAGGCTTCAGTTTTCAGGCGAGTGCTGCAGCCTCTTCAGTGCTTACCAAGTTCGGTGCCATACATTTATGCAGCAACTGTGCTTGGTATCACAACCAATTCACTTCAATAGGACGGAGCCATGACCAGGCCATTGGATTGATGAATGTGATGTCATATGGAATATGAAGTGGAAGCGGTGCCCAGGTAGTGCCACTGTCCTTTCAAACAGGTGAACTTTGGGTCCTTGGTAGATATGGTGAACCTCCCAAGATTTGTTTAGTTTCCAGGTTCAGGTCCCTTGGGTCAAACATGTTTGGAAAATAAATTAATCTATTTATAATTATTAAATTAATTATTATCAGGCCTCAGAGAATAATACTTGGCAGTCTGGGATAGGTGTAAAAAAACAACCCTCCCCCCACCTCTATTGGACCTCTCTCTTGGCCTCTTTGCGATGTCATGCATCCAAAATCACCGCTAAGACCTGTGATTTTTTTTACTTCCCCTGGGCCTCCACCTATTATACTCTGGGGTCTGATATGTTGGCCCATCACTAGTCCTGGGTGTCAGGTATCCACAGATCTTCAGTGATGGCCTATCCTTAAGATAGGTCATGGTTTATAATGTCCCAGAAAACCCCTTTAAAACACAACTTTCATAGTCATGCGAACTACAACCTTAGACTTCTATAGGGCCATACCATTGTTTATAGAATTTGGTAGAACAAATTTTGTAGAAAGGATTCTGTAGATTTGGTAGAACAAGTTCTGTAGACCAGATCGGTTCTGTATTATGAAATCACGAAGATGTTCTGTATAATACGGATGGTGCCGTATTGGGATGTAGAGCCACAGAGATTTTCTATGTCTCAATAGACATACATGTGTATGAAGCATATGAAAGCAGAATTAAATGAAAAGAAAATTATGCCATACCTGGGCCTATTCATGATCTAAATCCATATTGCAGGAATAACAAGAATCGCCCTTTCTGTGTTGTTTTTCTCCCCATTATTTATGTCCCTTTTGTTACAATAGCTGAAAATATTGTTCAGTCTTTTAATTATAAGCAGAAATGTCCTATTGAATTATAGACACATGCCAAGGACAGGCAAGCACGGCCCGTCCTGCTGTGTACCTACAAAGCACAAACACTAATTGTAATACATTGGCAATGGCCAACCATGTGTATCCTTTGTTCACAGGGAAATCTAATTATAAACCAGTGGTTATGGCATCAAAATAAAACACCTGGAACTTCATTCCCATTCTGTTTTGTTAGAATATGATAAGAGAAAAGTTATCGGAATAAAAGGAACATATCGGTAAGAAAATATTTTCATAGAAGAGGAAATTGTGCAGGAACACTGAGAATTACCATAAGTGTCAAGTGCACAGCGCAGTCCCTATAGACAGAAATAATTCTGCAATGACTGGAGAAGGGTCGGATGGGCTAAAGCGGGAGCTGTGTTTACTTAGCCGCTCTCCATTTTGGCTAAGGACAATTCATTATTTTACCCTCATAGGGGTTACTGAATGGCTGAGGGAAATAGGAAGAGAAATACACACTCACGGCCTAGACATTTAGGGCATACCAACTAGGATGGTATCCCTTTTAATGGGAAACCCCTTACTTTCAAATCAAATGCCAATAGGCCCAAAGACAAAAGGCAATACATAGCCTAAAATTAGGGTTGAGCCAATCTTGATATTTCAGGATCGTTTTAAAAATCCGATTTTCAATCATTTTCCAGGCCATCCCGATCCCAATTGTGAAATTTGCTCGATCACCAATCGGAATCCGATCTTTCCCGATCCCGATCGCTCAACCCTAATGTCAGCTTTTTCCATATTGATTGGCCAGTAGCCAAGCATTGTGGGAAATAACCTCCGACCTCGATCCTGCCGGAAAAGATCGGGATCAGAATTCCGATCGCAATTGTGAAATTTACTCGATCACTGATCGGAATCTGATCTTTTCTGATCCTGATCGCTCAAGCCAACCTAAAATGCATCTTAGTGACTGGTATTGGAGAACATATGATATTTTCATGTAGTACTTCTATTCTACTCTCTCACCTGATCTAACATCTTAAAATCTACAACCTTAAGTACTCTGGTAGTTACAATGTCAGAGCCAACCTTAGAACGCCAAGAGCAGGGGCCATTTCTAACTAAAACAGCACAACACACAGAAATGGTTGATAAAAGTTAAAAAAAAGTATACAGATGTAGCAATGTTTAAATTGACTTTCTGCACAGGGATACCCTATATTCTGCCACCAATGTACGTGTGAGAAGTCTCTGATGTGTGTGAGCTTCAATCTTTAGCACAAACAATGGCAGATAGTGAACTTGTTATACATTTGTTCCTCTCAGCACTGGAGTCAACTGAAAGTTCTTGAAATGTCCTTCTTGGCTTAGGGTCCGTTCACACGGAGGAAAATGGTGAGGAATTTGGTGTGGAATTTCAGCGCTGAAAAAAAAAGCCTCCCAATGACTTCAATGGGTTCCATTTTCTGCTAGTCCTTTTTCTGCATGTCCTGTCCTTGATGTTTTATCTACTTTGTATGTGTCCCTTTTTGTATTACTAATAAATTTAGTTACTTTTTATACCTTATTTGTTTATGTTGAGTGCTTCTCCCCATTTTTTTTTGTTTTTGTCCTATTTTGGTTTTTTTGAAGCACGGCTTGTTGTTGCTCGAAGACAATCCTGCAGCCTGGGTTAGAAGACCTGAGGTCCTCGGTGGAGGCTGTTAAAGAGCAGATACAAAGAATGTCTCGCATTGTAGAAGACACGGATGTTCATGTATTTATTGTATACTAGAGGGAGGACCCAGCTTCGCACGGGTATATTACATTTTATGTTTGTGTAGTGGCCCCATAAGAATTGTACAATTTTGCACTGGTGTATTTTGTATGTGGTTTGTGTGTATGTCCATAAGCGTCATGTGATTGTGTGTATCTCATTTTGAATGTCAGTGAAAAACCTGTGATCAGTTGTTATGGATACCTGGAGTAAAGCTGTATCTAATCCTTCCCCGTGTAGTACTGTGTTTAGATGCAAGTATCTAATCCTATGGCATGTGGTACTGTGTGCAGATGTGTGTATCTAATCCTATGGCGTGTACAACTGTGTGAAGACACGTGTATCTAATCCTCCCCCGTGTGGTACTGTGTGCAGACGCGCGTATCTAATCCTCCCCCGTGTGGTACAGTGTGCAGACGCGCGTATCTAATCCTCCCCGTGTGGTACTGTGTGCGGAGACGCGTATCTAATTCTCTGACTTGTGGTACTGTTTGCAGAGGCATGTATCTAATCCTCCAAAGTGTGGTACTGTGTGCACACACATGTATCTAATCCTCCCCTGTGTGGTATTGTGTGAAGAGGCACGTATCTAATCCTTCGGCGTGTTGAACTATGTGTAGACGCGCGTATCTAATCCTTCGGCATGTGGAACGTGTGCAGACGCACGTATCAAATCCTTCAGTGTGTGGAACTGTGTGCAGAAGTGTGTATTTAATCCTCTGGTGTGTGGGACTGTGTGCAGACCCGTGTATCTAATCCTCCCCTGTGTGGTATTGTGTGAAGAGGCGCGTATCTAATCCTACGGCATGTGGTACTGTGTGCATATGCGTGTATCTAATCCTATGGCATGTACAACTGTGTGAAGACACGTGTATCTAATCCTCCCCTGTGTGGTATTGTGTGAAGAGGTGTGTATCTAATCCTATGGCATGTGGAACTGTGTGTAGAAGCGTGTATCCAATCCCCCGGCATGTGGTACTGTGTGCAGACGCGCGTATCTAATCCTACGGCGTGTGGAACTGTGTGTAGACGCGCGTATCCAATCCCCCGGCATGTGGTACTGTGTGCAGACGCGCTTATCTAATCCTATGACATGTGGTACTGTGTGCAGAGGCATGTATCTAATCCTCCAAAGTGTGGTACTGTGTGCACACACACGTATCTAATCCTCCCCTGTGTGGTATTGTGTGAAGAGGTGCTTATCTAATCCTTCGGCATGTGGAACTATGTGTAGACGCGCGTATCTAATCCTACTGCATGTGGTACTGTGTGCAGACGCGTGTATCTAATCCTATGGCGTGTACAACTGTGTGCAGACGCGCGTATCTAATCCTCTGGAGTGTGGAACTGTGTGTAGACGCGTGTATCTAATCCTAAGGCCTGTGGTACTCTGTGCAGACGCGTGTATCTAATCCTATGGCGTGTACAAATATGTGCAGATGCGCGTATCTAATCCTCTGGAGTGTGGAACTGTGTGTAGATGCCTGTATCTAATCCTTCGGCATGTGGAACCGTGTGCAGATGCACGTATCAAATCCTTCAGTGTATCTAATCCTCCCCTGTGTGGTATTGTGTGTAGACGCGTGTATCCAATCCCCCGGCATGTGGTACTGTGTGCAGACGCGCGTATGTAATCCTGTCCTGTGCTGGTGCTGCAGGAGAACTCAGCATTGCTTTTGGCTTCCCCATATTACAGGGGATCACTGGAGACTTCTGTTATATTATTTAAGTATTGCCACTGGAGTGTATATATAAATGTATAACTAATAGAGATGAGCGAACACTATTCGGAACAGCCGTTTCGAATAGCACACTCCCATAGAAATGAATGGACGTAGCCGACACGCGAGGGGTTAAGTGGCCGACCGCCGGCAAAGTCTGTGTGCCGGCCGCTTCCATTCATTTCTATGGGAGCGTACTATTCGAAACGGCTGTTTCGAACAGTGTTCGCTCATCTCTAACAACTAAGCTTTGTTGTTTGCCAGAATGTAGGGGGACATGTTACTAAACTCTGTCCTCAAAGCTCTTATTTGTATTGTTAGTCTCACAAGCCTTTCCTGGTCTTGATTCTGGTAGAGATAACACACTCCCGAATGTAGGTTCTACGGTCTATTTTAACAGTGTGTTCCCACAATAATTGCTTTCCTTTGTCTTGCTTTCCTGCTCTTTTGTGACATAGTTATAACTTTGGCACTGGGATGAATGGAGTTTGAGACTTATTACAATTGTCGCTGAAAGTTATCCCCCTTTAAAAGGTATTGTCAAGGTCACTAGACAATGAAATGTGAGCAGCAATGATAGAAACATATTGGGTGGAGTTATCCTTTAGCCATACAGATGTATACTCCCTTACCTGTTCTCAAGGCTGGATAATTCCAGTTATGTTCATCACAATAGTTAAAGGGGTTGTCCATGATTTTTTTGTCAGATCAGTGGGGAGCCAACTGCAGGCCACCGCACAGATCAGTCTTTCAGAGTTGTATCCGGTATGTATACTATACAGTGTATGGAGGAAGAAGCAGATAGCTCTGTGTCCTATATAGTGGTCAGGAGCCAGTACTCAGCAGTGAAATAAATGGAGGCTTAGCTGAAGTATAAGAGCCTGGCCACTAAAGAGGGCCACTATCCAGAGCCATTATACAGGGCATGGAGCCAGCTATGAACAAGACACATCTCTGGACAGCTGGCCCATGCAGGGACCAGCTGGTAGCCCCTCACTGATCAGATATTAATCAACATGGTTGTGATAAGCTAAGTACCGTATATGTGTCATGTGACAACCCATTGAATGAAAGTGAGTTGCAGCTTTTCAGCTTTTGCTAGCATGTTGTGTTATTGCTTTAAAACAAACTTGAGTCCTTAACTAAATCAGCTAAATGTGGACACATCTCTACTTATGCTGGTCAGGTTCAAGAGCAGGTTATGCTGAGCAGTTCAAGATCATATGTCTGTTCATATTAATATTAGGAAGAAAGTCCCCCCCTCCCTCCCCAAATACTGTAAGATTAGTTATTATAATTAATCAGTTATGTGAATAAATAATAACCACAGTTGTTTCTCACGATTTATTGCATATATACAATAGAATATATAGAATAGATGTTGCCTTTTTTGTACTATTCAATGATGAAAGTAGCTATAGTCGTCCACTTCTTCTTCTCTAATAGCACAGGCAGAAAAAAAGATGGTTAAAGGGGCTCTATCAGCAAAAATATGCTGTATGATCCCCACATATGCGTGAATAGCCTTTAAAAAGGGCAATCAGGCATTGCTAATCTTATTTTAAACCTCCCCCCCATTTTAAAATAAAACTATAAAAACATAGATGTAAATCATACCTTAGCATGCACGCTGGGCGGTGATTCACGATCCGACATAATCTTCTGGCACGCCTTCCTCTTCTTTCTTCTTCTTTCAGCGACTCCCTCCGGTCCTGGCTCTTCCCTGGCTTCATTGTCGTCTTCTTCCGGCAGTTCAAATCCGATTGTTTGAAATCTGGCGCGCGTTGAGTAGTGCTCCCTCTGGAGCTACTGCGCACTCTCCAGCACCATTTTTCTCAATGGCAGTGCGCACGCACCGGATTTGATCCAATCGGATTTGAACCACCGGAAGAAGATGACGATGAAGCCAGGACGGGAGGGCATCGCTGAAAGAAGAAGAAAGAAGAGGAAGGCATGCCAGAATATGACATAGAATCGTGCATCACCACCAAGGGTGCACGCTAAGGTATGAGTTACATATATGTTTTTATAGTTTTATTTTAAAACGGTGGTGGTGGTGGTGGGGGGGGGTTAAAATAACATTTGCGGTGCCTGAATGGCCTTTTTAAAGGCTATTCACGCATATGTGGGGCTCACAGCAAAATTTTGCTGATAGAGCCCCTTTAAAACTCATTTAGAAGCCTTATGTTCACTTATGATGAATGCATGATTTCAAGGTTACAGAGGTCTACTGAGCTTTTCATATTGATGACCTGCACTTAGGAAAGGTCATCAATATCAGATTGGTGGAGATCCAACCATGGACACCCATCACTGAACAACTAATGCCAACACTGGGAAGTGAGCTGGAAATAGATGACTCTGTCCACTGTATAGCAGCCATGCCGGGTTTCTGCAGCTCAGCAACCATTGAAGTAATTTGAAGCTGAGCTGCAGAAGCCTGGCATAACCAGTACACAGTGGACATAGCAATTTGCTTCCAGCTCCATACACTGTATAGTTCTGTGCAGGTGGCTGCAGAGAACAGCGGATTAGTGGGGGGTACAGGGTGCTGATAAGTGGGGGTACCAGAAGTTGGACCTTAAGGATGTGTTATCAATGTGAAACCCACAGATAAGTTCTTAGAAAGAGTAGCTTACTCCATCAAGTTTAGATTTTGATGAGTCTACAAAGCGACTTAGGGGACTTTATATAAAAGTACATACCTGTATTGTGAAAACAAAGCTCTGGGTGAGATATGAAACTTACTATAAACTGCAGTAGCATCTCTGTGTGAGTCTCTGATTTTCTTTCGATCAGGTCCTCCACCTTTCTATTTGATCCTTTCATTTTCCAAGCTATTTGATGCTTCGGCGAGCTTAGTCTGTTTTGTTTTCCAAAAAAAGAAAGTTTGTCTTGTTTTCCACGGCAAATGTGGATTAGGAGAAGAGGATCATGATAAATGGATAGAGACGTTTTTTCTATTAACCGGTTAAGGACCAGGCCCAAAAGTATGTTAAAGACCAGGCCTCTTTTTTCAAAACTGACATGTGTCACTTTAAATGGCAATAACTTTGAGACGCTTTAACTTACACAAATGAATTTGAGATGGTTTTCTCGTAACACATTATACTTCATGTTAGTGGTAAACACTAATCAATATTTTTGCATTTATTTATAAAAAAACTAGGAAATTTGATGGAAATTTGAAAAAAATTGCAATTTTCAAAATGTGAAATTCTCTGCTTTTCAGGCGGATAGTCATACCATCCAAATACATGAATAAATATTATCTCCCATATCTCTGCTTTATATTGGCATCATCTTTTGATTGTCTTTTAATTTATTTTGGACGTCACAAGGCTTACAAGTGTAACAGCAATTTTCCAGATTTACAAGAAAATTCTCCAAACCAATTTTTTAGGGACCACTTCAGTTCTGAAAGTAATTATAAAGGCCTGTATAATAGAAACCCCCATAAATTACCCCATTTTCAAAACTGCACCCCTCAAATTATTCAAAACAGCATTTGGGATGTTTTTTAACCCTTTAAGCATTTCATAAGAATAAAAATAATATGGCAGTGAAATTTAGACATTTCATTTTTTTTCACTAATACATTCATTTAGACCCAAAATTAACACATTCACAAAGGGTTGAAGGAGAAAATGCATCTGACAGTTTATTGTGCAATTTCTCCCGTGCACAGAAATACCCCACATGTGGGTGTAAACTGATTTTTGGGTACACAGCAGTGCATGGAAGGGAAGGAGCGACACTGGGTGTTTGAACAGCAGATTTTGCTGGAATAATTTTCAGCGCCATGCCTTATTTGCAGAGACCCTAGAGTACCAAAACAATGGAAACCCCCCAAAAGTGACCCCATTTTAGAATCCACACCCCTCACAGAATTCATCAAGGGGTATAGTCAGCATTTAGACCCTACAGTTGTTTCACAGATTTTACTAACATTGGGATGTGTAAATGAAAAATTACTAAAATGTCACTTTATCTCCAAAGTTTTCATTTTCACAAGGGGTTAAAGGAGTAAAAGCCCCCCACAGTTTGTTAAACAATTTCTCCTGAACACGGCAATACCCCATATGTGGCTATAATCTGCTGTATGGGAACATGGCGGGGCTCAGAATGGAAGGAGCGCTATTTGGCTTTTGGATGGCAGATTTTGCTGGAATAATTTTAGGTGCCATGTCGCATTAGCAGAGCCCCTAGAGTACCAATACAGTGGAAACCCCCTAAAAGTGACCCCATTTGGGAAACTATACCCCCCACAGAACATATTAAAGGGTAGAGTGAGCATTTTGACCCTACAGCTGTTTCACAGATTTTATTAACATTGGGCCATGAAAATGAAAAATTACTTTTTTTCCAACAAACTGTCAATTTAGCCCCAAATTTTTAATTTTCACAAGAGGATAAAGGAGAAAAAGCTCCATAAAGTTCGTTACACAAATTCTGCTGAACACAGAAATGCCCCATATGTGGTCATAATCTGCTGTATGGGAACATGGCGGGGCTCAGAATGGAAAGAGGGCTATTTGGCTTTTGGAGGGCAGATTTTGCTGGAATATTTTTCAGGTCCCATGTCGCATTTGCAGAGCCCCTAAAGTACCAATACAGTGGAAACGCCCTATAAGTGACCCCATTTTGGAAACTACACCCCTCATAGAATTTGTCTAGGGGTAGAGTGAGTATTTTGGCCTCACAGGTGTTTCACAGATTTTATTAACATTGGGACGTGAAAATGAAAAATTACTTTTTTCCCCAATAAATCGTCCATTTAGCGCCATAGTTTTAATTTTGCAAATAGTTTAAGAATTAAAAGCCCCCCACAGTTTGTTACACAATTTCTTCTGAACACGGCAATACCCCATATGTGGCCAAAATCTGCTGTATGGGTACATGCTGGGGCTCAGAATGGAAAGAGCGCTATTTGGATTTTGGAGGGCAGATGTTGCTGGAATAGTTTTCAGGTGCCATGTCGCATTTGCAGAGCCCCTAAAGTATCAATACAATGGAAACCCCTCAAAAGTGACCCCATTTTAGAAACTACACCTGTCAAGGAATGTATCAAGGGGTATTATAATTTTGAGCCTAAAATGCTTCCCAAAAATTAATGTACAAAATGAAAATTGAAATTTTTAAAAATATGCCATTTCGGTGCCCAATACGTTGCACCCACTTTGTGTTGTCAGAGACCTGCACTCCTAAAACTATTAAGTGGGCCATCCCGGGGGTCAAAAAATTATATATGTGGGTGTAAACTGCTGCTTGGGCACACAGCAGGGCTCAGAAGGGAAGGACCACTGTGCGTTTTAGCTTTTGGGATACAGATTTAGAGGGACCCTCTGGGCGCCATGATGTTTTTGCAGAGCCCTGGAGGTTCCAGTAAACTGGAATTCACCAAGAAGTGACCCCATTTTGTAGGGGCAATTTTAGGGTCTCTGCAAATGTGACGTGGTGTCCAAAAACGAAGAATCTAAATCTGCACTCCAAAAGCACATATTGCTCCTTCACATCTGCACCCTGCTGGGTACCCAAATAGCAGTGTATGCCCACATGTATGACACTGGTGTACCCCGGATAACGTACTTAATGCCATATGTGGGTAGAATCGGCTGTTTGGGCACAACCGGGGACAGAAGGGAAGGAGCGCTATTTTGGTTTTTGGAGCACAGTTTGGTTTTTTTTGCCACTTTTGCAAAGCCCCTGAATTGCCAATAAAGTGGAATCCGCAGACATGTCACCCTATTTTGGACACTACCCCACTGATGGGATTTATCAAGTGGTGTAGCGAGAATTTTTAACCCTTGAGTGTTGCATTTATTTAGTTTCCAGAAATGAAATCGCAACTGATAGAGAAGTTAAAAATGAAAATTTTACAGATTTGCCATTTCAGTGTGCAACATGTTGTGCCCGACTTATGTCAGCAGAGACACTCCAAAAACTGTTAAACGGGTATCCCAGGCACAACAGCTTTTAGAGCGTTCATCTCTGATACAAGGTGGGCACAACATATTACGCACTGAAAGGACGTATTCCTGGAAAAATGGTCATTTTCACCTCTCACAATCCACTACAGTTATAGTTATATATATAAAGTTATAGCAACACTTGGGGTTAAAAATGCTCTCTGTACCCCTGGATAAATCCTTCAGGGGTGTAGTTTCCAAAATAAGGTAATTTATCAGGGGATTCCAAATTACTGGCGTTTCAGCTCTACAAAAGTGTCATGGCATCCAAAAACCAAACCGTCTGTGCTCCAAAAACCAAATGACCCTTCTTCCCTTCTGTGTCCGGCTGTGCCCTAGTATCAGTTTATACCCACATATGACATTATGTCCGTTATCCGGGGGTACACCAGTGTCATACATGTGTCATACATGTGTCATAAACTGCAGTTTGGACGTACAGCAGGGTGCAGAAGGGTAGGAGCGCTATGCGGCTTTTGGAGTACAGATTCAGATGTTTGGTATCTGGACGCCATGTCATGTTTGTAGAGCCTGTAAGGTACCAGAAAAGTGGATTCCATGGGGTACCAGGAGTGACCCCATTTTGAAAACTGCACCCCTCAAAGAATTTATCAGGGGGTGTAGTGAGTATTAGTATCCCGGACGTGACTGCACAGCGGATGGCGAAGAGGGAATGTATAAGCTGTGCGGAGGACATTGCAAACACCAAATTCCCTACTATGTCCCCGTAGCTCCTATGATTGGGGGAGTCACTCTGGGGGTCACTTTAGGGGTCACTTCTGGTGTCTGTTCCCTCATAAGCTGTAAATCTGGGGTGTCCCCTGATATCCGCTCACACAGCTTATATATTCCCTACATGACGCACCCAGTTGTGTTCTAATAATTTGGCGATTTTTGAGGGTTTTTGTCTTCACATTGTGAGATGCTATATTTTCTTTATGTTTCTGGTGACGCGGCCATATAAGGGCTTATTCTTTGCGGGATGAGATGCATTTCGTAATGACACCATTTTTGGGTGTCTACATCTTATTGAATACATTTTATTAACCCTTTTTTGCTGGATTTAAAAAAAAAAAAATCAATCCTGGCATTGAGTTTTACTTTTTTAATTTTGCGCCATGCAGCGTACAGTATAAGTAACATGTTCCCTTTATTCTGCGGGTCGGTACGGTTACGGCGATACCTCATTTATAGTATTTTTTTATGTGTTACTAGTTCTGCAGAGGAAAAACACATTTGGGGACATAAATCAATGTTTTTTGCATCGCATCTTCTAAGAGGCGTAACATTTTTATTTTTCGGTTGACAGAGTTGGTTGAGGGCTTATTTTTTGCGGGACAACCTGCGCTTTTTATTGGTACTGTTGTCGGATGCATATGACTTTTTGATCACTTTTTATAGCATATTTTGTATGGTGAGATGGCGAAAAATCATTACTTCCGGCGAGTTTTTTCCGTTTTTTTTTTCCAGCGTTCGCCGTGTACATTAAATATTATTTCAGTTTTATTGTACAGATTGTTACGGACGCGACAATACCAAATATGCATTGTTTTTATTACTTTTTAGTTCTTTTTTTATATAATTCATTTTCTATTGAGAAAAAGGGATTTTTGGGCTTTATAACTTTATTAATTTTTTTCATACACTTCATTTTATTTTTTTTACATTTTTTTTACTTTTTCATGTGTCCATTTAGGACACTTCAATCAGCAATACTTTGCTGATATAGAATGCCATGTGAGACACAGCATGCAGGTGTCCCACATGGCATTCCGTAGCAGGATGTCAGGCTGTGTAGACGCACAGCCTGACATCAGAAGGTCCTGGCAGGATCACCAGGTATGTGGGGGCTCCGGGCAGTCTGGGGTCACTGGCCAGACCCCAGACTACCTTTTACTGCTATCGGCACCCTCCGATCTCGCCGCGGGGGGTGCCGATCAGCTTCAATTGTCGGCGGATGCCTTTCGATCGCGCCGTGATGTTTCACGGCGCGATCGAAAGGGTTAAAACGTCCAGTCGGACTCAGTTCCGACTGGACGTTATTGAGGAAGGGGTTAGGTGTTAGTAACACCTAACCCCCGTCCTCCCCGCACCCCTCCCCCCGCGAAATAGGTACCTAAAGACAGGACGTATTTTTACAATAGTCCGGTCTTTAGGTACCTGGACCGCAGGCCGTAAATTTACGTACGGCGGTCCTTAACCGGTTAATATATATTACAAAGTGTCCTGTATTTGCTTTAGCTACTAATTTCTGCAGAGTTTGCTGAAAGTACATTGTCTGTCTAAATCTAAAAAGCCGGCTCTGTACATTACATCAATACAAAAAAGATAAAATTTCAGACTCAGCATAAAAATCATGTCATTACGCAAGACTTTTGATACATTCACTTGTTCTAGTCCTTGGATGTGAAATGTCACTTTAATGTTCTGTGCTGCCACCACCTATATTGCTGGGGTCCTGAATGGTGCTTGCAGCAGAGGTAATGGTGTAAGCAATTACAGATATTTCCTTTTTAACTTGTTGCCAGCGCCTTTCCTGGTCTGGATCGTTTTCAATATCAAACATTGCAGAAGCCAAACCTGGAAAACTGGAGGCGGCATACAGATTGTGTTCATTAGGGGCATAAATCACATGCCTGGGGAGATGAGAAAAGTATCTGTCAGTGGTAGTTGTGACCGGCACACCATAGAAGTATTACTATATGGAACATACAGAGTTAAAATCTAACAGCTCCACAATGCACATTCCCATATACTTACTGTACAGATGTGCAAAGCTTAAAGTAGTTGTCCAGGAATTGAAGCAACCCATGGGGCGGTTGGGGGAGATGCAAAGTAAAAAAAAAAAGGCTTACTCAGCGGTCTCGGGTGCTCCATTGTCGATGCTAGCGCCCTTTCTGTCTTGTACTGGGGCTGTGGCAATAGACAACATAGTGCTCGGGACAGGTAAATATAATTTGGCCACTCCATGTATTGCTTTAACTCCTGAACCACACCTTTGACACGACTGCAGTAGTTACCAGGACCTTTGTCTCATCTGGGATTGGGAAGATATTGATTCTAACCTCAGGAATCAGGATAGGTATCAGATTGGTGTGTGTGTGTGTGTGTGTGTGGGGGGGGGTTCTGTACAATGTGTAGTGGCCATGCTGGAGTACTCTCCCCTCATTCAACTGCACATGAGCAGAGAAGTAGTACTCCAGCATGGACACTACGCAGTGTACAGAGCCTTCTACTTCCAGCTTCATATACTGTATAGTTCTGCTGCCCAGAGTCTGCTTAGATCAGTGTGGGGGCAGCATGTCTGTCCCTTAGTGGTGTCATACTTATGACCTACCAAAAATGCCACCAGGGCCAGAAAAACCCTTTAAAGACTGCAACATCTGTATAACTCTACAAAATAACCAATATAATGTGTTGCAACATATTCTGTAACATACTGTACAATTATTTGCATTTACCTTGCTTGTCACTTTCTTATAGAATTAACAGATAGCAATAGCAGCTGCAGTGGGGCCTAGATACTGAGGGAGGCGCTGCAGGTGCAGAATTTGTTCCTAAACCTGTAGGGCCTCTCTCAATGTCTGGGCTCCACTGTGCCTGCTGATGGTGACATAATGGCAACTTCTAGTTTTATTCTGGATCTGCACGGTATGACGGAGATTCAGATCAGTTTTACAATCAATTGCGGCTAAACGCAGCTTGATTGTTAAGAGCCGTACAGTAGAAGGAAGTCACTTTGTCAGAAGCAGCACCAATTTTGTCTGATATTGCAGCTCAGTCCAATGAGAATAAATAGAACTGAGCTGCAATTTCATACAACCTGTGAAGACATGGCACTGCTTCTGGATAAAAGGGTACACGGCTTGTACACCTTCATACACCCCCTTTAAGATAACAATACCTTTACCTACTGCTTTCCTATTCAAAACACAAAATAATACCCAAATGGGCAAGACATGTAGATGATACTACTATATATGACCCCTTTATGCTTTCTTTCTAATCTACTATTATCGTTTATATCCAACATGTAGAACATTCTCCGGATTCTGTGGGAACCCAGTATGGAGCATGGCTGATTCTTCCTTCCCATTTATCCTGAGTCACACCTAGAAAAGCTGGAAATGTGGAAAGTCACACATTCCCTGCTACATATCGCAGATACACGTAGACCTAGACACATCCTAGTATTGTTATTAGGAATAATTAAAGCTGTTTCATTAATAGCTGCGAGAACAAAAAGTGAGAGGTCATGCCTTTGGCATTTAAAGAGAAGGTAACAAAGTTAAAGTAAACCATGACATAAAGAGGAAACCATCTAAAAGTTAGATCAGATCATCTGGTCCAAGGGATGACATCCTACTGTTATAGTACGAGCAGTCCTTGTAAAAGAAGGGCTATAATAAAGTATAGAGAGCAGGGACTCTATAATGATATAGAGTATGTTAAATATGGATCGGATGTTGGCTGTATATCCTGGACCAAACACTGAGCTGGGACCGGGACTCGCATTATCATAGTCATCTATAGTTCTAGTAGACCCTGCCTCCCTATTGGACTACTTATGCTGTATGCTGTATATTGTAGTCATGTTTTCAGTATGGGAGGCTAGGACTCTATGATGCTGGGAGTCCAGGTCCCGACTCAGTGTTCAGTTCAGGAATTACAGCTGACACCCAGTCAGTATCTCCCAAAATATGACCATGTAAAGCCAACCTTAGGCTGGCCATATGCTTTGCTTGTTGTTAGCAAAAAGCTCCCTCTCCCGACCCCTCCAACTATACACAAGCATGCTCAGATCAGCCAAATATCCGTGTTTTTGGATATCCCATCTCGGCCCCCATATTCATGTCCCCCCATCTCTGCCCCCAGATTCATGTCCTCTCCATCTCTGCCCCCAGATTCATGTCCCCCCATCTCTGCCCCCAGATTCATGTCCCCCCATCTCTGCCCCCAGATTCATGTCCCCCCATCTCTGCCCCCAGATTCATGTCCCTCCATCTCTGCCCCCAGATTCATGTCCCCCCCATCTCTGCCCCCAGATTCATGTCCCCTCCATCTCTGCCCCCAGATTCATGTCCCCCCATCTCTGCACTCAGATTCATGTCCCTCCATCTCTGCCCCCAGATTCATCTCCTCTCCATCTCTGCCCCCAGATTCATGTCCCTCCATCTCTGCCCCCAGATTCATGTCCCTCCATCTCTGCCCCCAGATTCATGTCCCCTCCATCTCTGCCCCCAGATTCATGTCCCCTCCATCTCTGCCCCCAGATTCATGTCCCCTCCATCTCTGCCCCCAGATTCAACTCCTCTCCATCTCTGCCCCCAGATTCGTGTCCCCTCCATCTCTGCCCCCAGTGTCATGCCGTCCTCTCCTTCATCTGCCCCCAGTTTCATGTTCCACCTCCACATTAAACTTACCTTCTCCTCGTTCCCTCGCTGCACTCTGCGTGCCTCTCTCTCACTGGTGCACAGTTGTAGACGTGATGTGATGTCATCACATCGCGTCTACAAGCCAGTAGCTGGCGGCTGAAGCGGTGTCAGCTCCTCGCTTCAGCTGCATATGTGTTCAACTCAGATCTGCGTCCTCTGGGCGCAGATCTGAGTTGAAATCGGGGCATACCTCCCTCCAACCGGGACCGCGGGACATGTCACCGGAATCGTGAATGTCCCGCGGAAATCGGGACGGTTGTGAGGTATGCAGGAGCCTTGGGGGGGGGGGGGGTGCCATTCCTCTGACCCGTAAGCCAAGGAGACCCACAGATTACCTGAGCCACACTAAGATTGTGGTTTAAGCCTTTCTGTCTTGAGTGGCTAAACTAGTATATAAAGGTTCCCATTGTGGTCTATGCTATGGTACCCCTCTCCGCTTTATATATACACCACCGCACCACAATAGCAGGTTGTATATTAGTTGCGACAGCTCGGCTGTGTTTAGCTCAGCATTCTTCAATAACCATATGCAATGAGCTTTTCTAAAGAAAACTTAGCCTTTAAAATGAATTCTAGAATATTTTAATGACCTATGATAGATATTATAATCTGTAAGTATCCACACTGTAGTATCCCATACACAGTCAGGATTCCTGTAGTGAAGTCTTCAGGATACTCCTTTCAGGGAGAATAATTGGACGGCAGCATACTGCCACATACTAATGATAGATCTCTCCTAAGTACGGTATTATTCTCCATGGTGCAGTTAGAGCAGAACAGAAAGAATTGTTTTACCGCACAATTGCTGAAGATACTAATGATGTTTCTTGTTTGCCAACCCTGTGTGATGCATGGCGATATAAAAATAGAACGAAAATGAACACATTAGAAAACATACAAAAAAAATACAATGCAGTTGTCTCTGGCCCACATAACAGGCGGGGAAGCTATTAAAATCCTAGCTTTGCTTAGGAGGACAGGTATTTTTACAGGGCTGGCAGATGTAATGAATATTATTTCAAAGATGGCAGAAACAGAAATGTCAGTCCTTTCCCGTAGTTCTCATCTACTTCTTATGTGGAGATTCAGTATACATACTAAATTTATTTTATTGGTGTATTAGATGCATTGGGTTATGGCTGCAGAAACTAAGGAAAAAAACAGACAGCCACAAAGAGTGGTAAAGCAGTGCAGGGGTTAATTAAAGGGGTTCTACAGGAGCAGAATTCCGGTGCACTGGATCGGCATCCCGTCGCGGTAAGACCACGGCGAAAATACCAGCGACGGAAAATGAAGAGAATTTCCTCTTCATTTTCTGCCGTGTGAACATACCCTTAAAAGCCAGTTTATTGCAAAAAAAAATTAAACGGATTAAAACGAAATATTGTATCACTTGTGATTCCCCAGACATTACCTGTAGTGTAAGTTACCGGTCACTCCAAGAGGATCAATGAAGGCTCTCTCAAGCTGCATCAGCTGATCATTAATCTTTCTGACCTCTAGTGGACTGAGAAGGAAAAACAGGGAAAGGTATTCTATTAGTTATTTGCACTGGTTCATAAGGTGTTCCAGGATATCAGGATAGGTTATATTACCTATTTTATTTTTTTGCTGGATTAAAGGAATGTTGAATTGTATGTAATACTAAGCCACTATAGTAGTATATGTAGTCTATGGATTAGCATTGCTCTGTAACCCAGATATCCCTGTGCCATCTGTCTTTTGTAATGCACAGGGATATTACTCATAGTGAAGATACAAAACAAAGGATGAAACACACAGTAATAATACACACAGTGATGTCACAGTACTGGATAATGCACACAATGATGTTAAAAAGATAAAAGCAAAAAGATAATGCATGCACTGAGGTCACAGCAAAGAGATAATGTATACAGAGATGTCACTTCAAAGAGTTATTACATAAAGTGATGTAGATGGTAATGAATACAGTAATGTATACAAAAAACTTTGTAATGTATCTTAGTAAGGGCGGGTTCACACCTGCGCCCGGTCTTCGCTTTGCAGGTTTCTGTCTTCTGCCCCGAGAAAGTGGACAGGAGACGGAAACCGGCAGTCAGTTTTCAAGCCCATTCATTTGAATGGGTTTGCAAAGTGTCTGCCCATGAGCACCCCTGAGTGTCTTCTGCCTCTCCACGGCGAAACTGTTTTTTTTTAACCGGACACAAAATCAGACAAGCAGAACTTTGTGTCTGGTTAAAAAAAAAAACGGTTTGGACGCGGAGACTAGAAGACGCTCATGAGCGGACACTGACTGCCAGGTTTACGTCTCCTGTCCAGTTTCTCGGGAAGAAGACGGTAACCCACAAAGCGGAGACTGGGCGCAGATGTGAACCCACCCTCAGCTACAGTCCTATGAAAAAGTTTGGGCACCCCTATTAATCTTAATCATTTTTTGTTCTAAATATTTTGGTGTTTGCAACAGCCATTTCAGTTTGATATATCTAATAACTGATGGACACAGTAATATTTCAGGATTGAAATGAGGTTTATTGTACTAACAGAAAATGCGCAATATGCATTAAACCAAAATTTGACCGGTGCAAAAGTATGGGCACCCTTATCATTTTATTGATTTGAATTCCCCTAACTACTTTTTACTGACTTACTGAAGCACAAAATTGGTTTTGTAACCTCAGTGAGCTTTGAACTTCATAGCCAGATGTATCCAATCATAAGAAAAGGTATTTAAAGTGGCCAATTGCAAGTTGATCTCCTATTTGAATCTCCTCTGAAGAGTGGCATCATGGGCTACTCAAAACAACTCTCAAATGATCTGAAAACAAAGATTGTTCAACATAGTTGTTCAGGGGAAGGATACAAAAAGTTGTCTCAGAGATTTAACCTGTCAGTTTCCACTGTGAGGAACATAGTAAGGAAATGGAAGACCACAGGGACAGTTCTTGTTAAGCCCAGAAGTGGCAGGCCAAGAAAAATATCAGAAAGGCAGAGAAGAAGAATGGTGAGAACAGTCAAGGACAATCCACAGACCACCTCCAAAGAGCTGCAGCATAATCTTGCTGCAGATGGTGTCACTGTGCATCGGTCAACTATACAGCGCACTTTGCACAAATAGAAGCTGTATGGGAGAGTGATGAGAAAGAAGCCGTTTCTGCACGTATGCCACAAATAGAGTTGCCTGAGGTATGAAAAAGCACATTTGGACAAGGCAGCTTCATTTTGGAAACAAAAATTGAATTGTTTGGTTATAAAAAAAAAGGCGTTATGCATGGCGTCCAAAAAGAAACAGCATTCCAAGAAAAACACATGCTACCCACTGTAAAATTTGGTGGAGGTTCCATCATGCTTTGGGGCTGTGTGGCCAATGCCGGCATCGGGAATCTTGTTAAAGTTGAGAGTCTCATGGATTCCACTCAGTATCAGCAGATTCTTGAGAATAATGTTCAAGAATCAGTGACGAAGTTGAAGTTACGCCGGGGATGGATATTTCAGCAAGACAATGATCCAAAACACTGCTCCAAATCCTCAGGCATTCATGCAGAGGAACAATTACAATGTTCTGGAATGGCCATCCCAGTCCCCAGACCTGAATATCATTGAACATCTGTGGGATGATTTGAAGCGGGCTGTCCATGCTCGGCGACCATCAAACTTAACTGAACTTGAATTGTTTGTCCAAAATACCTTCATCCAGGATCCAGGAACTGATTAAAAGCTACAGGAAGCGACTAGAGGCTGTTATCTTTGCAAAAGGAGGATCTACTAAATATTAATGTCACTTTTCTGTTGAGGTGCCCATACTTTTGCACCGGTCAAATTTTGGTTTAATGCATATTGCGCATTTTCTGTTAGTACAATAAACCTCATTTCAATCCTGAAATATTACTGTGTCCATCAGTTATTAGATATATCAAACTGAAATGGCTGTTGCAAACACCAAAATATTTAGAACTAAAAATGATTAAGATTAATAGGGGTGCCCAAACTTTTTCATAGGACTGTATATGCACAAAAATATGGGCATGTGTTGGGTCAGTGGTAAAATAGAACTGTCAGTTTTTGGATGATACCAGTGTGCTGCCCATGCCTCCATAGACTGATTGATTTGCTTCGGTGAGCCCCGGCTGCAAAACTAACCTGCCATGAGTTTTGCCCCGGGTTCACAGGTCCATGATAATACAAGGGCGTGTGTATGGGGCCATAGAAAATGATAGGTCCATGTGCTATCACACTGAGCAAACGTTCATGGAACTTGGTTATAGAGCCGAAACTGAATAATGCTTCTTCCTCCTCCTTTATCACTCAGACTGTTGTCTCTAATCTCACCCGTATCTGACTCACACACAGAAGTCTATGGAGAGGGCAGGGGGAGGAGGAGGCTACTGCTGGCTAGTAACTGATATATTGTCTCTTTCTGTACAGTGGTATCTTATCTTATTTGTGGAGTCTTATCTTGTTAGAAATAGTAGAGTTAAGAGAATTATCTTAGTAAGCATAGCAGAGTTTATCAGCTGCAGTTAGTCTTTTCCAGCTGCCTCCTCCGCACCTTCTCTATAGACTTCTGGATTAGGAATTATTTAGCTTGATACATTTTAATAAGATATATTTCATAGTTTTTTTTACATTCTCTTGTAGTATTAGTTTATGAAAAATATTTGGAGGATAACACCAATAAAAATGCCATGGAATAAGAGATCTATCCTCTCTTTCATATTGCCCAGATTCATAAATATAGCACACGGCTTCCTTTATTCTCAAAATTAGGTTTACATGTCTATGGGTTCTGTTTGGTTTTACAACTTAGATTTATTGAAGTGAATGGAGCTAAGCTGTAATACCGCACACAACCTGGGGACAAATGTGGTGCTGTTTAAACTTAGAAAACCTATTATACACTGAAGACAATTCAGAGGTTCTGCAGAGTCTCCATTCTCTATAAAGCAAGAAGAAGCACGTCTACTGCATGTATTGGATGTGACAGCAAATGGCTCCCAGGGGAGTCAAGTAATCCTACTAAATAAGTGTGTTACAATTTGACCCATTTTACTGAAAATAGTAAAAGAGTTCAGTAATCCCAAGATGTTTTCATACCATCCGAACAAACCCTAAACCCAGATGATGTCAGTGTATGACGAGAAATGAGGACACTGACTGACAATGAGCGGAGATGTTCACCAACAACAAGGAGCGGTGATGCTGACTGACAACAAGGAGCGGATATGCTCAGCGACAACAAGGAGTGGAGATGCTCACCGACAACAAGGAGTGAAGATGATCACTGACAACAAGGAGTGGAGATGCAAACTGACAACAAGTAGTGGAAATGCTCACTGACAACAAGGAGCAGAGATGCTCACCGACAACAAGGAGCGGAGATGCTCACCAATAACAAGGAGCAGAGATGCTTACCAACAACAAGGAGCGGAGATGATTACCGATAACAAGGAGTGCTCACCGACAACAAGGAGCGGAGATGATTACCGATAACAAGGAGTGCTCACCGACAACAAGGAGCGGAGATGCAGACTGACAACAAGTAGCGGAGATGCTCACCAATAACGAGCAGAGATGCTTACCAACAACAAGGAGCGGAGATGATTACCGATAACAAGGAGTGCTCACCGACAACAAGGAGCGGAGATGCAGACTGACAACAAGTAGTGGATATGCTCACTGACGACAAGGAGCGGAGATGCTCACCAATAACAAGGAGCAGAGATGCTTACCAACAACAAGGAGTGGAGATGATTACCGAGAACAAGGAGTGCTCACCGACAACAAGGAGTGCTCACCGACAAGGAGTGCTCACCGACAAGGAATGCTCACCGACAAGGAGTGCTCATCGACGACAAGGAGCGGAGAAGCTCACCAACAACAAGGGTTATGCTAATTTTGGTTGCTGAATGTTTTTTGACAGGGTAATTGCTCTCTGGAGTTCAGAATTGGGAATAATGTAATGTACAAATGCAGCCCTAACATTTCCTCTGCTCCCCGTGTAAGAAAGTCTTATGGATTTATAATGTAGAAATCTCTCTGTACCTGCATTTTTATCATAAACCTGCAGTAAAGCGGATTATGTATTTTGTAGCTCATTCCTTTGGGAACCTTTTATTTACACATCTATTAGTTTATTCTGTACACATATACTGTATTTCCTCCACAGAGCCACTAAATAAAAATAATACCCTTAAAGGGAATGTATCATTGAAAAAATCTGATTTATCTTTTATATGTGAGACCATGACAGCACTGGACAGCACTATCAGTGACCGACTGCTTCACCCCAAGTGTGAGAAGGAGCCATCCGCGATCCTTCCTCCCAACCATGGTCAGGCTGTATAATCAACATCAGGCCAAGCGAAGATCACTAGCACACAAGGGCCCAAACTGAGCACGAGGGTCACTGAACTTTTAGTTATACCCCTGCATGCCAGATCATATATCCCTCCATCAATGGCCATGTCTGACTCAGATCTCTGTACAGTCAGTCCAGCAGAGTGGACTATGGGAAAATTGGGATGAGTGATGAGAGTGTCAGCTCTTTTCAGTGGGTTGGATTGTTTGGGTCCTATCACTAAAAAGACCTAACCCTTTGGGCTCCCAGTCGGCGCCCAATATAATACAGGCTTCTATGCTCTGTAGACAGCAACCATAGGGTTAAAAGGAACGTCACTACGTGTCTGCGGAGCATAAAAAATAGCAAAAAAGAATTGTCTCTCAGCCAGGAATTGATTCCTGTCATTCATATAGAGCCAGTTAGTTTGCCAATGACACATCACTAGGAATCATTACACAGAGTACAGGCATTGACGCTGAGCTTACAGTCACCGTATACTAGTAAGTGGCATTATATAGTATTACAAGCACAGCTAGGCAGGCAACAATGTTAAAGAAGCCCACACCTTTACATTCCTAGTAACATCCCAGGAGGGGCTGTACTGTGTCATGTCCGAAAGACTGTACAGATAATACAGGAAGGGTGTAGCTTCAATATGGCCACCCTTAGAAAAGTAAAAATAATCAAGGTTCATTACATTTAGTGAATGTTATGGTGCATTACATGACATTGGCTATAGGATTTAACTTCAGTGATGTAGAAGGTTAAAATCTGTACCTATGTCTTGGCCAACATATTGTTCTTTTGTATATACAGCTTCTATACAGACCTATGTTTCCATGCTAAAAGGCTACAAGCAAACTATATCACAGACATCTTATCTGTCCCCTATTTGTTGCTCATATACATCTAGGAAAAAAATCAACATCGGAAGATGTTGAAGCTGCTGGGAGACGTCTGTGCGAAGCCCAGCCAAATGTAATAGGGAATCTTGGATTTTAGGTGATGTGCGATCCGGACGGCTGATTAAGCCGTCCGGGTCTTGACTGCGCGTGCTGGCCTCGCTTCCTCTTTCCCCCCTCCCGGCGGCTGACGCTGGCCTGGGCGGGGTTTGGAGGAGGCGGGGCTTACCCGCGCTATTTAACTTCCGGCGCTGGGCGGGGACTTCCTCTTGGATCCCCGCCAGCGTTCGGAGCGGATCGATCTTCACGTCTGAAGATCATGGACCAAGCTACCCGGCAACAGCAGCTCATGGAGCTGCTGCAGCGAAGGGTAAGTGACGAGGGGACGGCATGGCTGGAAACACTGCTCTCTTCGAGCGGTGGGTTCAGCCTGCCTCCCGCTCCACCGATGCCGCAGCGGGAGACCTCTACCCGGCCTAGTAGGACGGCGAGGCCTCCCGTGCGGCTGTCCCCCGATGCGGCCCCCAGCAGCCGGAGCAGGGCTCCGGCTCGGGGGTCCGCGCGTTCAGTATCGCGTGCTGCCCGGGCTCCTGCATGTAGCGGGCGGCGCGCAACTTCACAGTCGGGTGGCGCGGGCGCCCGGGCTCGCGGGCGCCGGCCCCCTTTAATGGTGTCTGGGCAATCGGTTGGGGGGGTGGTTCCCCCCCTCCCCCCCCCCCTCCTCCGGCCGTTACTGCTGCTGGCCCAGTGGCCCCCCTGGCTGTCGAGCCCCCTCTGCATGTTGCCCCCCCGGTGCCTGCCCAGTTGGTTCAAGGGAGTGCCCCCCCTATGGTGGCTTCCCAGCAGGCCTCAGTAGTTGTGCCCCCTGTTGGGCCTAGTGACCCTTCGGTTTCCGCTCCCCCTGTGGCACCCCCCCCCCCCCCGCAGCCAGGTAGATTGGCGCAGTGGTTTGGGAGGGCATCTACCACCCCGGCTGGGACAGACAGTGCCGCCATTTGCCAGGATATAGCGGCCGGTGTAGCCACTCAAGCATCAGCTCCCCTACCAGCCGCTGCTTCCCCGGTTTTGTTTCATGAAAGTGAAGAGGAGTTCTTTGACGTAGATTATGTGCCCGGAACTCCGCATGTTTTGCCACGCACTCACTCCCGTTCGTTTTCTAGTCACGCGCCGGGGTCTGGGGCCCGCTCCTACAGGAGCTTTGGGCCTGATGACGTGTCTTTACGTTCAGGTCGTTCGCGGCGTTATCGGAGTCGCTCTAGGTCGCGGAGTCGCCGCAGGCATCGTGGGTCTCGTTACAGTAGGCGCAGGTCAGAGTCCCGTTCGTCTTCTTCATCGCGCGATTCCCGTAGGTCGCGGCGTTCGCATTACAGCAGGAGTTCCAGGAGGCGGAGTGGGAGGAGAGAATATGGTTCCGCCCAGGGCGTCCCAGTCGTGCCTGCTGTTGTGGTTCCTGACCCTCCTCCTGTAGTGGCTCCATCCCTGGTCACTTCGTCGCAGATTCCAGTGATTCCAGCTGGTGAGTTATCATGTTCACAGGCTTGGTCCTCTCAAACGCCACCTGCTGGTGGTGATGTGCTGGATGTTTTAAAAGCTATGGTTAGTCAGTTGGAAGGTAGGGGGCAGTCACTTGCTTCTCCAGGGGCGGCTGGTTCGCAGCCTGAGCCGGTTCCCCCTCCTTCAGGTTTAAGGTTTCGTGATTCATATTTTTGTGCTGTAGCTCCGTTGGGTACTCATGTTTCAGCGGAGCTTCGGCAGAAGATCACGTCTAATGAGTTTGTTGACATTTGGCTCTTGTTATCCCCCGATCAGATGACAGTAGATAAAGAGAGAGGGTTTGGTCGGGGTGATGATAAGAAGCCCAAAGTAGCTAAGACATTTTCGAATTGGTTACAAGCCTTTGCTATTTATTCTTGTATACTCTGTCAGTCAGCGCCTTCTATGGCAGCTGATCTTTTTGTGTATCTTGAGACTATTTTTACAGCCCACAAGCTTTATGGTGGGACGGCATGGTGGAGATACGACGAGGAGTTTCGGCGTAGGTTGGCGCTTCAGCCGGAAGTTGGTTGGGCCTCTAAGGCTACTGACATTTGGATCCAGCTGATGCTCTCGCCAAAGCCGGTTTCTTCTCCCTTTCCATCCGCGGCCGCTGGGGGAGCTGGTTCTCCCTCCGCGGCCGTTCGCAGGCCAGGCGCCTGCTGGATGTTTAATGAAGGACACTGTCGTTTCTTCACGTCATGCCGTTTCAAGCATGAATGTTCAATCTGTGGAGGAGCTCATTCCGCCTTGCGCTATGCCAAGCGCGGTAGAGCCACTAAGTCCGGTACGGGTAAACCTGAGGACGCCGGTGAGCGCAGTAAGGATGCACCCCTGGCTCGACAGGTACCCCAAGAGACAGGAAGCAGACCTATTGCTTAACGGTTTTATGTTTGGTTTCTATATACCTCATGTTCCTAGTTTTTCCGTTACGTTTTCGGATAATTTACGTTCCGTTCAGAAAGATTTAGTTGTAGCTCAGGCTAAGATTGATAAAGAAGTTGAGTTGGGCCGTTTGGCTGGCCCGTTTGCACAACCCCCTTTTCCAAATTTTAGGGTGTCCCCGCTGGGTTTGGTCCCGAAGAAGGAGGCCGGTAAATTCAGATTGATCCACCATTTGTCTTTCCCTCCGGGCGAATCGGTGAATGATGGTATCCCGAAGGAGGAGACGATGGTGTTGTATGTCTCTTTTGATAGAGCGGTCTCCTTGGTGGTCAATGCCGGCAGGGGTGCCCTCATGGTGAAATCCGATATTGAAGCGGCGTTTCGTCTGTTGCCGGTACATCCAGATTGCTATCACTTATTGGGTTGCCAGTTTGGGGGTTCTTTTTACTATGACATGTGCTTGCCCATGGGGTGTTCCATTTCTTGCCGCTATTTTGAGTTGTTTAGCACGTTTTTAGAGTGGGTTGTTCGGCAAGAGACGGGGTCCCAGGCGGTAATTCACTATTTAGATGATTTTCTTTTTGTTGGTCCTGCTTCTTCTCGTTTGTGTGAATATTTACTTAACACTTTTCGTTTCTTTGCAGGTTATTTTGGGGTTCCCCTTGCTCGTGACAAGACGGAAGGTCCGGTTTCGTCACTCTCCTTCTTGGGCATACTTATTGATTCGGACCGTATGATCCTTCAGCTCCCGCAGGACAAGTTGTCTTGCCTCAGGGCGGATGTGGATTTCTGCTTGTCGGCCCGCAAGGTCCAGCTGTCCCGTTTGCAGTCATTGCTGGGTCAGCTGGCCTTTGCGTGTAGGATTTTTCCCATGGGGCGTGTTTTTTCTCGCCGCCTGTCTATGGCCACGGCTGGAGTCCGCATGCCGCATCATTATGTGCGGATAACGAGTGTTCTGCGGGAGGACTTGAAGGTTTGGAAGTCCTTCTTGTCAGATTATTCTGGGGTTTCTTGTTTCCCTGAGAAGGAGTTGTGCAATTCCGACCTCCAGCTTTTCACCGACGCCGCCGGTTCGTCTGGTTATGGGGCCGTTTTTGGTTCCCGCTGGTCCGCTGCCCCGCTGCCCCATGGCCCCAAAGCTGGTTGTCTGCTGGTTTTACTCATAACCTTACTTTTTTGGAATTGTTTCCAATTGTTGTTGCCTTGGAGTTGTGGGGCTCGGACATGGCGAATCAGCGTGTTTTGTTTTGGTGTGACAATGAGAGCGTGGTTTCTGTAATTAATAGTCTCTCGTCCAGCTCTTTACCTGTTTTGTATTTGCTACGGCGTCTGGTTTTGAAATGTTTACAGTTTAATTTGGTTTTTAGGGCTCGCCATGTCCCGGGTGTCGATAACATTGTTACTGATGCTCTTTCTCGTTTTCAGTGGGAGCGCTTCAGAGACATGCACCCGAGAGCGGATTTGGTGGGCTGCCCGTGCCCTCCTTTGCTGTGGGACCTGGTTCTGCAGTCCTGAGCCCGTTGTTGCAAGATTCCGTCACGGCTGCGACTTGGTCTGCACATGGTAAGGTGTGGAATGAGTGGCTGTCCTTTGGTTCACCGGAGAGGCTGTTGGATCCCGACTGTTGTAGGGATTTGACGTTTGCTTATTTAGCTCGTTTGAAGTCAGAGGGCGTGTCGGCTGCTACCGCGGCCAGGAGGTTGTCGGGTGTAGCTTTTGGGCTTAAATTGTTGGGCGTTCCGGATGTAACAAAGGACTTTGCTTTTCAGTTGATTTTGCGGGGTTGGAAGAAGTCTGCGCGCCCTGTTGATAAGCGTCGCCCGGTTTCGTTTTTTCTTTTGCGTCGCTTGGTAGGGATAACGGAATCGGTCTGTTCTTCCCCGTTTGAGGCGGAATTATTGAGTTGTGCGTTTGTTTTGGCATTTTTGGGGGCGTTGCGCGTGGGTGAGTTAGTCGCCTCGTCTCGTCGGGCAGCGGGTGGGTTGGCTGCGGACGATGTAGTGCTCTTGCAAGATTCCATCCGTGTCCGGGTTAAACGGTCTAAGACGGATCCCTACGGTCAGGGTACTTGGTTAAATATCTCGCGTTTAGAAGGCCCCTTATGCCCCGTTGATCGAGTGCGTCGTTTTGTGGCGGTTCGCCCCTTGGCTAGCCAGTTTTTAGTTCATGCTGACGGCTCTTTTTTTTACGAGATTCCAGTTTGAATCGTTGTTTAAGCGTTGTCTTGTCGCTTTAGGAGTCCCGTCGGATGATTTTGGTACGCACTCTTTCCGCATCGGGGCAGCTACTGCGGCCGATGCGGCAGGCCTTACTGAGGATGAGATTAAGCGTATTGGCCGCTGGCGGTCTAGTTGTTACAGACGTTATGTCCGCCCGGGTCTTCTTACGGCTTAGTTTTTGTTTTCTTTCTTACGTTTTCCGTGGTTAGTTTCCCTTTGTTTTTTAATATAAAAGAAAATATATATATATATATATATATATATATATATATATATATATATATATTTATATATATTTTGCATTAACATTGTTCTCTGTTTTCTAGGTCATTATCCAGTGGTTTGGATTCTAGGTCACTCGTATATTTATTGGGCAGCGCGGCATGCTTGGAGGCTTGCAGCTCGGTTTCCAGGAAGCGGAGCTGAGATGGCACGGAATCAGAGGGATGAGCTGGTCGCAGATGCTGCCACAAGTGGTTGAGATTGGAAGAACCTCCCAGGCCCCTGTGGTGCTGGTGTTTCATGCCGGTGGTAACGATTTGGGTGTGATACGCTTATCCGAGTTGATTTCCCTGATTCGATCGGATGTGGATCGCTTTCCTGCCTTTTTTCAGGATGTCATTATTGTATGGTCTGAAATTGTCCCTCGGGCAAGGTGGCGTGATGCCCGAGATCCAGCAGCTTTGGAGCGTGCAAGGCGCCTGCTCAACTTGCGTGTGTCGCGCCACGTCCGCTCCCGGTCAGGAGTGGTAGTTCGGCACAGGCAGCTTGAGGGTGACAACAGGGCGCTGCTCCGGAGAGATGGTGTCCATTTGTCTGACATCGGTCTAGACATTTTCTTGTCTGGGCTTCAGGATGGTATCGAGCGTGCTCTTTTTATGCTCTTGGAGGGGGGTCGGACCCCTTTGAAGGTTTACGTCGGGTTCCGGTGGCGGGACCTTGCGCCTTCCCTTTCCCATCCCCTCTGGTCATCGGTGTAGAAGATGAGGCGTGTCACCCGTTGAATATCACCTCACATGCACACCGCAAGGCGGTGGCGGGGCATTCTGGTGACGCGCTTGGTCTAGAAAGGGAGGGGGATAGCAGGGTTCTGCCGATGTGTGTACGTTTTAATAAAGCTGTGGCCGACCCCCACAATTTTACCATCCAAGAAGTGTCAGTGTTTATTTATGAGGGGTCTCAGCCATGGGAGGAGGTTGGTCTGGGTTTTACGCCACTGTTACGCGTGGTCTGCGATCCGGACGGCTGATTAAGCCGTCCGGGTCTTGACTGCGCGTGCTGGCCTCGCTTCCTCTTTCCCCCCTCCCGGCGGCTGACGCTGGCCTGGGCGGGGTTTGGAGGAGGCGGAGCTTACCCGCGCTATTTAACTTCCGGCGCTGGGCAGGGACTTCCTCTTGGATCCCCGCCAGCATTCAGAGCGGATCGATCTTCCCTCCCTCCCTCCCCATTTTGGTTCTTCTGCTCGATTTGTTGTGTTGTTTTGGTTATTTATTGGTTCTGTGTTTCTTTGCACTGTATTTATTTTGTTTTATTTATTTCAGGTGTCACAGCTTGCATGTTGGCGGGACCTTGCGCCTTCCCCTTCCCATCCCCTCTGGTCATCGGTGTAGAAGATGAGGCGCGTCACCCGTTGAATATCACATCACATGCACACCGCAAGGCGGTGGCGGGGCATTCTGGTGACGCGCTTGGTCTAGAAAGGGAGGGGGATAGCAGGGTTCTGCCGATGTGTGTACGTTTTAATAAAGCTGTGGCCGACCCCCACAATTTTACCATCCAAGAAGTGTCAGTGTTTATTTATGAGGGGTCTCAGCCATGGGAGGAGGTTGGTCTGGGTTTTACGCCACTGTTACGCGTGGTCTTACTTTTTAATCCATTATTGTTGCTGGAGCTTAAAGGGATTCTACCATTGAAATGAATTTTTTTGGCGATCACACGTCGGAATAGCCTTTAGAAAAGCTATTCGTCTTCTACCTTTAGATGTGATCTCCGCTGCGCCGTTCCTTAAAAATACCAATTTTTACCGGTATCAAAATTAGTTCTCTCGCAGCGATGGGGGCGGGCCCCAGCGCTGAAAATGCGTTGGGGGCGTCCCCACTGCTGCTTGAAAACACGCTCCAGCGACGCCTCTATCTTCGACTGGATCCTCCCCTTCTTTCGTCGTCTTCCTTTGCGTCACCTCCAACGCCTGCGGAGACACCAGCAGAGCCGGCCGACGGCCATTTTTGGGAGGCCGCTCTTGCTCTTGTAGTTCACTGGCAGAGCCAACTGCGCAGGCGTCGGAGGTGACGCAAAGGAAGACGACGAAAGAAGGGGAGGATCCAGCCGAAGATAGAGGCGTCACTGGAGCGTGTTCTTGAGCAGCAGTGGGGATGCCCCCATCGCATTTTCAGCACTGGGGCCCGCCCCCATCGCTGTGAGAAAACTAATTTGCATACTGGTAAAAACAGGTATTTCTAAGGAACAGCACGGCGGAGACCACGTCTAAAGGTAAGAGACGAATAGCCTTTCTATAGGCTATTCCGACGTGTGACCGCCAAAAAAATTCATTTCAATGGTAGAATCCCTTAGATTGTAGAATGGTAGAAAATGGTAGAAAACCTTCTCCTTCCAATTTCCAATGCTTTTAATAAGAATCCTTTTATATTTCAGTCCTACTTACTTTTCTCTATTTATTTTCTCTATCCGAGACTGCAAGGCCTTGGCTGCTTCAAGAAATTCATCCGCTGCCTTCTTGACTGAATCTGGAAATGGAAGTGTCAGAGCTCTTATATATAACATATATAATATATAAAGCTATGGTAAAATTGCCTTGTACCTGCAATGATCACAAGGATGCCAGCATAATATCCAAAAATATTGGTTGCTATATATACACATTGGAAATTGTAGTCAGAAAGTCAGTGGAGTACTAATACGACAGTACATGCTAGTACGACATGTGAGTATTTGTATACGGGATTAGCAGGATTTACAGCCCACCATTAGCTCAAGTAGTGGAATATTATTCTAACAGTATAATCAATGTATTGATCACCTTTAAGCAACCATGGGCGTTACGTGCGGGGATGCAGAGGGTGTGGTGTGGTTATATCTGGGTCAAGGAACCTTATAGAACCCATAATGTGTCTTCCCAGTATTGGGGATCAATAACATAAATGATACTTTATAGCTAGGGGGACAAATGCAAAAAATTTTTTGACAAAGGACCCATGGCGTGAGGCGTTCAGCTGATCAACTGCTGGAAGCCAGAGGACTGGAAAATGAATGGGCTCCTCTTCCTCCTGGAAATGCATAAATAAATTGATAATTGGGGGATATTATTAGCCCTTATCAATTGGGCATGTGCCTACATTGCCTGGCACTGGCTAGTCAGTACTGGTGGTGTCACACCTTATTGACAAGGGGAATGGCAACAATTAGTTATCAACTCATTTCCAGGAGGAACAACAGAGGTCCACACAATACAGAGGTCTAAGGTAAGGATACTTCACAATAGTTATTTCAATAGGAATGAAAGACCTGATACTCTAGCAGTCCTTATAGCAGCAAACGGAAGATATTCACTCTTCTATGTAATGGACATACTTGGGCTCACCTGTCCCCACATACAACTCCTATTACATCACGTTACTTACTCAGGTTGATGTTATGTTCCAGTAACTTAGGACCATAGGAGGTTTGCACATCCTTGACAATTCTGTGCAGCGTTTCTGCATACTGTACACAGTCAAACTGCAGGATCACATCATCTGCTAGGCGCAGGGCCATTTCACCCCAAATCCGTGCTACAGCTTGATGGTAGTAGAAACCTCGGTCCATAAGACGAGAAACCAGATCCACTGTTTCATATACAGAATGATACATGGGATATGACGATAAGGAATACTTCTGAAAGTGAGAGAAATATTCAGTGTGTGAAGTAATCGGATGACATATTTCAGTGTCTGTAGTAAACGCGTCAGTAGCAAATGTTGCAGAAATACGTAAAGGAGTTGTGCCATTACAGACACTTCTAAGTGTCACAAGATGAGGTACCCCCTCCCAAGACTGCCTTGTTCCCTGACCTGCTCTGCACACTTTTAAAAAAAACTGGCTAGTGATTCAGAAAATGGAGAAAGTGTAACATTTCATGGCACAAATGACTGTGCACCAACATTGTGCCATTTTTCATTAGAAAACTGGCCTGATAACTTTAATAAATTCCCCCTATCAACTATCAACTTCCAGAAATACTGTGGACAAAAATCTGCAATTTCTGTGCCTGGGGACCTGGACTTGTGGTCACTGCCACAAAATTTAATATAAGAGGTAGAAACTAGTGAGCGTGAGAATTACAGATCTGTAACTCTGCACAACTTCGAAACAGTGACTGCAAATATGGCCATTTCTCCTCTGAAACTCTGAAAAAAGTGAAAATCTTCCATGCAAAAAACAAAAACATTTCTATCAATGCATGTGTTAATCCTTTAAAGGGGCTCTATCATTAGGAAAAGTGATTTTTAGCTTCTTAGACACTTCCGATGCACGGGAAAGGCTAATTAGCATATGAATAAAAAAAAAGACTTACCGCATATACTCGAGTATAAGCCGACCTGAATATAAGCCGAGGCCCCTAATTTTACCACAAAAAACTGGGAATACTTATTGACTCGAATATAAGCCGAAGGGGGGGAAATGCAGCAGCTACTGGCAAATTTCAAAAATTAAAATGGCCGGAGTTTTTGGGTGCAGTAGTTGCTGGGGAAGGGGAGGGGGTGTTTTGGTTGTCTGTCTGCCCCTTCCCTGAGCTTGAGGACTGTTTTTTCTTCCCCCACTTGGAATTCAGTCTGGCTGAATATAGGGTATCTGCAGTGCTCCTATTAACCCCTTCCTGACGGAACAGGAGCACTGCAGATCCCCTATATTCAGTAGACCGGGCACTTTCAGACACAGGGATACCTAATGTGTATGTGTTTCACAGTCATTTTCTACTTTTGTATGTATTCTAGAGAAAGGAGGGATTTAAAACTTTTATTTATTTATTTTTTTTAATCTTCTTTTTTTTTTTTTGCACTATTTTATGTCATAGCCCCTTCCCCGTCCTAAAAAAAAAATAATTTTTTTTTTTTTTTTTTTTTTTGCTGACTCGAGTATAAGCTGAGAGGGGCTTTTTCAGCACAAAAACTGGGCTGGAAAAATTTGGCTTATACTTGAGTATATACGGTATTCATAAACTACTGAGGCAATTTATATACAAAAGGTAGGTGTGAAATAACCTTTCTAAAGGCTATGCAAGGATGTGCTTAGCTAAAAATGACTTTCCAATGATAGAGACCCTTTAACCTCTGTGTTTTCCAAGAGAAATACTGATTCTTTCAGCATCATGTACACAACTCTGCAGTCTGACAAACCACAAGAACAAGATTATCTCCTGTTACTTTATTATTCTTTTTAATGTTTGTGCTCCTTAAAAAAAAAAAGAAAACTGAAATCTAGCAGTTTCTCACTTTGGCTTTGGAGCCTCATTATAGACCAACACTTCCTGTTCTGTAGAGATCAATTCTTTGCTGCCATTTCATTATGATATTACAATAACAGGTACCACACACATAGTTTGACAGTAGACATGGTTGTAGCATTGAATAAAATATTGCTTCCATGTGTATGTCTTGGCACAGTACCGGGTCATAGTTGTATCTCACATCCGCCGAAGATACTCCAATAATTTGCAGGAATGGTGCGTAGTCACTTCCAGAACCCAATTCACCAACACTATAAAATCCAAACAAAATGTGAAATGCTAATATCTGAACTATGATTGAAGGATTATGAATAGAGAGGGCTGAGGGGTCAGTTAGAGCAAAGCCTGAAGCCTAAAGAGATTTAACCATCAGATAAAGTTATATCATATTGCTGTGGGTCAGTGTTGCAACAGGATATATGGGGTCATATGCACATACAGTATGTTTACCACATTTACATGCAATTAATATGTATGTTCTTGTATAATATAGATCTATCTCTGAACAGCAGATTGTTTCCATACCGTGGAACATTCGGATCATGTGATGAAGGAAGACTCTTCACCCATGTGTCATATACAGTCTTGCGTCCTGCTTTAATCTCATCTGGATTAGGATTTTCTACCTATTCAGAGAAAATGTATATTTATTGTTAGTTTGTAGAAATAGAGGAAAGCTCTGAAGAAATATTAAGAAAAAAGCATTGCAAAGTATCAAACAGCTCTGCCCAATGCAAATCCTATCTATTATTGACACAAAAGGCAGTTTTAACCCCTTAAGGACCAGGCTATTTTTCGGTTTCGCATTTTCGTTTTTCCTATCTCACATTTCAAGAGACATAACTTTTTCATTTTTCAGTTCACAGAGTCACATGATGGCTTATTGTTTGCGGGACAAATTGTATTTGGTAATGACACCATTCAATATGCTGTGCAATGTACTGGGAAGCTGGAAAAAAAAAATTCACAATGAGGTGCAATTGGAGAAAAAATGCATTTGCGCCATTTTTCATATGGATTTAATCTTTACAGCGTTAACTGTTTGGTAAAAATAACTAGAGATGAGCGAACACTAAAATGTTCGAGGTTCGAAATTCGATTCGAACAGCCGCTCAATGTTCGTGTGTTCGAACAGGTTTCGAACCCCATTATAGTCTATGGGGAACAGATACTCGTTAAGGGGGAAACCCAAATCCGTGTCTGGAGGGTCACCAAGTCCACTATGACACCCCAGGAAATGATGCCAACACCTCTGGAATGACACTGGGACAGCAGGGGAAGCATGTCTGGGGGCATCTAACACACCAAAGACCCTCTATTACCCCAACATCACAGCCTAACAACTACACACTTTACACACTCAATACCACCTCTCTGACAGTAGGAAAACACCTTGAAACATGTGTATTTGGCACTTGCAGTGAGGAGAGCTTGTCACCAGCAGTGAATTTGGCCCTTGTAGTAAGTTGAGGTTGGCACCAACATTTGTTTTGAAAATCAGGGTGGATTGAGCCTCTAACCAGCAGAGTTTGGGCAAATTCATGGTGGAGGGAGCCTCTAAAAACCCCAGTTTGGACCAATTCATGGTGGAGGGAGCCTCTAACCAGCCCAGTTTGGGCAAATTCATGGTGGAGGGAGCCTCTAAACACCCCAGTTTGGGCAAATTCATGGTGGAGGGAGCCTCTAAAAACCCCAGTTTGGACCAATTCATGGTGGAGGGAGCCTCTAACCAGCCCAGTTTGGACCAATTCATGGTGGAGGGAGCCTCTAACCAGCCCAGTTTGGACCAATTCATGGTGGAGGGAGCCTCTAACCAGCCCAGTTTGGACCAATTCATGGTGGAGGGAGCCTCTAAAAAACCCAGTTTGGACCAATTCATGGTGGAGGGAGCCTCTAACCAGCCCAGTTTGGACCAATTCATGATGGAGGGAGCCTTTAACCAGCCCAGTTTGGGCAAATTCATGGTGGAGGGAGCCTCTAACCAGCCCAGTTTGGACCAATTAATGGTGGAGGGAGCCTCTAACCAGCCCAGTTTGGGCAAATTCATGGTGGAGGGAGTCTCTAAAAAACCCATTTTGGACCAATTCATGGTGGAGGGAGCCTCTAAAACCCCAGTTTGGACCAATTCATGATGGAGGGAGCCTCTAAACAGCCCAGTTTGGGCAAATTCATGGTGGAGGGAGCCTCTAACCAGCCCAGTTTGGACCAATTAATGGTGGAGGGAGCCTCTAACCAGCCCAGTTTGGGCAAATTCATGGTGGAGGGAGCCTCTAAAAAACCCAGTTTGGACCAATTCATGGTGGAGGGAGCCTCTAACCAGCCCAGTTTGGACCAATTCATGGTGGAGGGAGCCTCTAAAAAACCCATTTTGGACCAATTCATGGTGGAGGGAGCCTCTAACCAGCCCAGTTTGGACCAATTCATGATGGAGGGAGCCTCTAAACAGCCCAGTTTGGGCAAATTCATGGTGGAGGGAGACTCTAAAAGCCCAGTTTGGGCAAATTCATGGTGGAGGGAGCCTCTAACCAGCCCAGTTTGGACCAATTCATGGTGGAGGGAGCCTCTAACCAGCCCAGTTTGGACCAATTCATGGTGGAGGGAGCCTCTAAAAAACCCAGTTTGGACCAATTCATGGTGGAGGGAGCCTCTAACCAGCCCAGTTTGGACCAATTCATGGTGGAGGGAGCCTCTAAACAGCCCAGTTTGGGCAAATTCATGGTGGAGGGAGCCTCTAACCAGCCCAGTTTGGGCAAATTCATGGTGGAGGGAGCCTCTAACCAGCCCAGTTTGGGCAAATTCATGGTGGAGGGAGCCTCTAACCAGCCCAGTTTGGACCAATTAATGGTGGAGGGAGCCTCTAACCAGCCCAGTTTGGGCAAATTCATGGTGGAGGGAGTCTCTAAAAAACCCATTTTTGACCAATTCATGGTGGAGGGAGCCTCTAAAACCCCAGTTTGGACCAATTCATGGTGGAGGGAGCCTCTAAACAGCCCAGTTTGGCCCAGTTTGGACCAATTAATGGTGGAGGGAGCCTCTAACCAGCCCAGTTTGGGCAAATTCATGGTGGAGGGAGTCTCTAAAAAACCCATTTTGGACCAATTCATGGTGGAGGGAACCTCTAAAACCCCAGTTTGGACCAATTCATGATGGAGGGAGCCTCTAAACAGCCCAGTTTGGGCAAATTCATGGTGGAGGGAGCCTCTAACCAGCCCAGTTTGGGCAAATTCATGGTGGAGGGAGCCTCTAACCAGCCCAGTTTGGGCAAATTCATGGTGGAGGGAGCCTCTAACCAGCCCAGTTTGGACCAATTAATGGTGGAGGGAGCCTCTAACCAGCCCAGTTTGGGCAAATTCATGGTGGAGGGAGTCTCTAAAAAACCCATTTTGGACCAATTCATGGTGGAGGGAGCCTCTAAAACCCCAGTTTGGACCAATTCATGGTGGAGGGAGCCTCTAAACAGCCCAGTTTGGACCAATTCATGGTGGAGGGAGCCTCTAACCAGCAGAGTTGTGGGAAAACAGGGTGGAGGGAGCCTCTAACCAGCAGAGTTGGTGGAAATCAGGGTGGAGGGAGCCTCTAACCAGCAGAGTTGTGGGAAAGCAGGGTGGAGGGAGCCTCTAACCAGCAGAGTTGGTGGAAATCAGGGTGGAGGGAGCCTCTAACCAGCAGAGTTGTGGGAAAGCAGGGTGGAGGGAGCCTCTAACCAGCAGAGTTGTGGGAAAGCAGGGTGGAGGGAGCCTCTAACCAGCAGAGTTGTGGGAAAGCAGGGTGGAGGGAGCCTCTAACCAGCAGAGTTGGGGGAAATCAGGGTGGAGGGAGCCTCTAACCAGCAGAGTTGGTGGAAATCAGGGTGGAGGGAGCCTCTAACCAGCAGAGTTGTGGGAAAGCAGGGTGGAGGGAGCCTCTAACCAGCAGAGTTGTGGGAAAGCAGGGTGGAGGGAGCCTCTAACCAGCAGAGTTGTGGGAAAGCAGGGTGGAGGGAGCCTCTAACCAGCAGAGTTGGGGGAAATCAGGGTGGAGGGAGCCTAGTATTAGCAGAATTGTGCAACGCTTATGGTGGATGAGTATGAGGATGCGGAGGAATTGGAGAGGTTGAGTACAGACATGGAGTTTCATGTTGGGGTGCTTTACACAGGTGGGCACAAAAATGAAGGCTCTATCCAGTGGTGGTTCATTTTTATCAAAGTGAGCCGGTCGGCACTCTCAGCTGACAGACGGGTGCGCTTGTCAGTGATGATGCCACCGGCTGCACTGAACACCCTCTCAGATAGGACGCTGGCGGCAGGACAGGACAGCACCTCCAAGGCATATAGGGCAAGTTCAAGTCACAGGTCCAACTTCGACACCCAATACGTGTAGGGCGCAGAGGGATCAGAGAGGACAGGGCTGTGGTCGGAAAGGTATTCCCGCAACATGCGCCTATACTTCTCACGCCTGGTGACACTAGGACCCTCCGTGGCGGCACTTTGGCGAGGGGGTGCCATCAAGGTGTCCCAGACCTTAGACAGTGTGCCCCTCGTTTGTGTGGACCGGTGAGAACTTGGTTGCCTACTGGAGGAACTGCCCTCCCTGCCGCCAACGTCACATGCTGGAAACATCTCCATCATATTCTGCACCAATTGCCTGTGGCAAGCATTGATGCGATTGGCCCTCCCCTCTACCGGAATAAAAGACGAGATGTTGTTTTTATACCGGGGGTCAAGGATAGCAAAGATCCAGTACTGGTTGTCCTCCATGATTTTGACAATACGCTTGTCGGTTGTAAAGCACCCCAACATGAACTCAGCCATGTCTGCCACAGTGTTAGTTGGCATGACTCCTCTGGCCCCACCGGAAAGTTCAATCTCCATTTCCTCCTCATCCTCCATGTCTACCCATCCGCGCTGCAACAATGGGACGATTTGAAGTTGCCCGGAAGCCTCCTGTATCACCATCACATCATCGGACAACTCTTCTTCCTCCTCCTCCTCCTCCTCCTCCATTAAACGCGATGAAGCGGACAGATGTGTGGACCTACTCTCCAGCTGTGACGGATCGGATGCTATCTCTGACTCCTCTGTGTGATCTGAGTTATCCCTGATGTCAATCAGGGATTCTCTCAGAACACACAAGAGCGGGATTGTAAGGCTCACCATCGCATCCTCAGAGCTCACCCTCCTTGTGGACTCCTCAAAGACCCGTAGGATGTCACAAAGGTCTCTCATCCATGGCCACTCATGGATGTGAAACTGAGGCAGCTGACTTTGTGGCACCCTAGGGTTTTGTAGCTGGTATTCCATCAAAGGTCTCTGCTGCTCAACCACTCTATTCAAGATCTGAAACGTTGAGTTCCAGCGTGTGGGGACGTTGCACAAAAGCCGGTGTTGTGGCACATGCAGGCGTTGCTGGAGAGATTTTAAGCTAGCAGCGGCTACTGTCGACTTGCGAAAGTGGGCGCACATGCGCTGCACTTTCACCAGTAGCTCTGGAACATTGGGGTAGCTCTTTAGGAAACGTTGCACCACTAGGTTGAAGACGTGGGCCAGGCATGGAACATGTTGGAGTCCGGCAAGCTCCAGAGCTGCTACCAGGTTCCGGCCGTTATTACAAACGACCATGCCTGGGCCCAGGTGCAGCGGCTCAAACCATATTGCCGTCTCATCGAGGAGGGCATCCCTCACCTCGGAGGCAGTGTGCTGTCTGTCCCCCAAGCTGATCAGCTTCAGCACAGCCTGCTGACGTCTACCAACGCCAGTGCTGCAACGTTTCCAACTCGTAGCTGGGGTCAATCTAACAGCGGAGGAGGAGGCGGTGGCGGAGGAGGAGGCGGTGGTGGAGGAGGAGGCGGTGGAGGAGGAGGAGGAGGGGGGTGTTCTTCTCGTGTCCCTGCCAGGAATGTTAGGCGGGGAGACGAGGTACACCGGGCCAGTTTGGGAAGCAGTCCCAGCCTCAACTACATTCACCCAGTGTGCCGTCAGTGAAATGTAGCGTCCCTGTCCGCATGCACTTGTCCACGTGTCGGTGGTCAAGTGGACCTTTGTGCAAAGCGCGGAACTAAGGGCCCGCCTGATGTTGAGTGACACGTGCTGGTGCAAGGCGGGGACGGCACACCGGGAGAAGTAGTGACGGCTAGGGACGGCATAGCGAGGTGCCGCAGTTGCCATCAGGTCCAGGAAGGCGGGAGTTTCAACAAGCCGGAACGCCAACATCTCCTGGGCCAGCAGTTTAGCGATGTTGGCGTTCAAGGCTTGCGCGTGTGGGTGGTTAGCAGTGTATTTCTGCCGCCGCTCCAATGTCTGAGAGATGGTGGGTTGTTGTAAAGAAGCGCCTGATGGTGCCTTTGATGGTGCAGGAGAAGGAGATAAGACAGGAACAGGGGAGGATGAGGAAGAAGTCAACAAAGTGGCGGAGGCAGATGAAGTGGTGTCCTGGCTCGTCCTCTGGAGTGCATCGCCAGCACAGTCAGCAGTGGCAGTGGCAGAGGCAGAGGCAGTGGCAGTGGCGTGAACGGCAGGCGGCCTTTGTCCTGCCATTGCTGCCTGCCACTGATTCCAGTGCTTGGATTCCAAATGACGGCGCATTGAAGTGGTGGACAGGTTGCTCTTCTCAGAGCCCCTAATCAATTTCGAGAGGCAAATTGTGCAGACAACACTATATCTGTCCTCGGCGCATTCCTTGAAAAAACTCCACACCTTCGAGAAACGTGCCCTCGAGGTGGGAGTTTTTCGGGGCTGGGTACGAACTGGAACATCTTGGGAGATTCCGGGTGTGGCCTGGCTTCGCCTAAGCTGCTGACCTCTGCCTCTAGCTACCCTTTTTGGTGCTGCACCTGCCTCAACATCCACACTACTTTCCCCGCTTGACATCCCCCCTGTCCAGGTCGGGTCAGTGTCCTCATCATCCACCACTTCCTCATCCAACTCCTGTCTCATCTCCTCCTCCCGCACAATGTGCCGGTCAACTGGATGCCCTGACGGCAACTGCGTCACATCATCGTTGATGAGGGTGGGTTGCTGGTCATCCACCACCAAATCGAACGGAGATGGAGGAGACTCTAGTGTTTGAGCATCTGGACACAGATGCTCCTCTGTTAGGTTCGTGGAATCGTGACGTGGAGGGGCAGGTTGAGGGACAATGAAAGGAGTGGAGAACAGCTCTGGGGAGCAGGGACAGTTGGGGTTATTGTTCTGTAAAGCTTGGGAATTTTGGGAGGAAGGAGGACAAGACTGTTGGGTAATAGGAGGAGAGGAGGCAGAGTCTGACTGGCTGCTGGACAATGTGTTGTAAGCGTTCTCTGACAGCCATTGCAAGACCTGTTCCTGGTTCTCGGGCCTACTAAGGTTTGTACCCTGCAGTTTAGTTAATGTGGCAAGCAACCCTGGCACTGTGGAGTGGCGCAATGCTTGCTGCCCCACAGGAGTAGGCACGGGACGCCCTGTGGCTTCACTGCTACCTTGCTCCCCAGAACCATTCCCCCGACCTCGCCCACGGCCTCGTCCACGTCCCTTTCCGGGAGCCTTGCGCATTTTGAATTCCCAGTTAGAAATTGGCACTATATACCAGTGGCAAAAATTGTGGGTGCACGTAACCCCAATATATTCTTTGAATTACCAGTCAGAAACTGGCACTATATGGCAGTAGCAAGAAATGAGGGTATTTGTAACCCCAATATATTCTTTGAATTCCCAGTCAGACAATGGCACTATATACCAGTAGCAAGAAATGAGGGTATTTATAACCCCAATACATTCTTTGAATTCCCAGTCAGAAACTGGCACTATATACCAGTAGCAAGAAATGAGGGTATTTGTAACCCCAATATATTCTTTGAATTCCCAGTCAGACAATGGCACTATATACCAGTAGCAAGAAATGAGGGTATTTATAACCCCAATATATTCTTTGAACTCCCAGTCAGACAATGGCACTATATACCAGTAGCAAGAAATGAGGGTATTTGTAACCCCAATATATTCTTTGAATTCCCAGTCAGACAATGGCACTATATACCAGTAGCAAAAATTGTGGGTGCACGTAACCCCAATATATTCTTTGAATTACCAGTTAGAAACTGGCACTATATGGCAGTAGCAAGAAATGAGGGTATTTGTAACCCCAATATATTCTTTGAATTCCCAGTCAGACAATGGCACTATATACCAGTAGAAAAAATTTTGGGTGCACGTAACCCCAATATATTCTTTGAATTACCAGTCAGAAACTGGCACTATATGGCAGTAGCAAGAAATGAGGGTATTTATAACCCCAATATATTCTTTGAATTCCCAGTCAGACAATGGCACTATATACCAGTAGCAAGAAATGAGGGTATTTGTAACCCCAATATATTCTTTGAATTCCCAGTCAGACAATGGCACTATATACCAGTAGCAAGAAATGAGGGTATTTATAACCCCAATATATTCTTTGAATTCCCAGTCAGACAATGGCACTATATACCAGTAGCAAGAAATGAGGGTATTTGTAACCCCAATATGTTCTTTGAATTCCCAGTCAGACAATGGCACTATATACCAGTAGCAAGAAATGAGGGTATTTATAACCCCAATATATTCTTTGAATTCCCAGTCAGAAACTGGCACTACATACCAGTAGCAAGAAATGAGGGTATTTGTAACCCCAATATATTCTTTGAAATCCCAGTCAGACAATGGCACTATATACCAGTAGCAAGAAATGAGGGTATTTATAACCCCAATATATTCTTTGAATTCCCAGTCAGACAATGGCACTATATACCAGTAGCAAGAAATGAGGGTATTTGTAACCCCAATATATTCTTTGAATTCCCAGTCAGACAATGGCACTATATACCAGTAGCAAAAATTGTGGGTGCACGTAACCCCAATATATTCTTTGAATTACCAGTCAGAAACTGGCACTATATGGCAGTAGCAAGAAATGAGGGTATTTGTAACCCCAATATATTCTTTGAATTCCCAGTCAGACAATGGCACTATATACCAGTAGCAAAAATTTTGGGTGCACGTAACCCCAATATATTCTTTGAATTCCCAGTCAGACAATGGCACTATATACCAGTAGCAAGAAATGAGGGTATTTGTAACCCCAATATATTCTTTGAATTCCAATTCAGACAATGGCACTATATACCAGTAGCAAGAAATGAGGGTATTTATAACCCCAATATATTCTTTGAATTCCCAGTCAGACAATGGCGCTATATACCAGTAGCAAGAAATGAGGGTATTTGTAACCCCAATATATTCTTTGAATTCCCAGTCAGACAATGGCACTATATACCAGTAGCAAAAATTGTGGGTGCACGTAACCCCAATATATTCTTTGAATTACCAGTTAGAAACTGGCACTATATGGAAGTAGCAAGAAATGAGGGTATTTGTAACCCCAATATATTCTTTGAATTCCCAGTCAGACAATGGCACTATATACCAGTAGCAAAAATTTTGGGTGCACGTAACCCCAATATATTCTTTGAATTACCAGTCAGAAACTGGCACTATATGGCAGTAGCAAGAAATGAGGGTATTTATAACCCCAATATATTCTTTGAATTACCAGTCAGAAACTGGCACTATATACCAGTAGCAAGAAATGAGGGTATTTGTAACCCCAATATATTCTTTGAAATCCCAGTCAGACAATGGCACTATATACCAGTAGCAAGAAATGAGGGTATTTATAACCCCAATATATTCTTTGAATTCCCAGTCAGACAATGGCACTATATACCAGTAGCAAGAAATGAGGGTATTTGTAACCCCAATATATTCTTTGAATTCCCAGTCAGACAATGGCACTATATACCAGTAGCAAAAATTGTGGGTGCACGTAACCCCAATATATTCTTTGAATTACCAGTCAGAAACTGGCACTATATGACAGTAGCAAGAAATGAGGGTATTTGTAACCCCAATATATTCTTTGAATTCCCAGTCAGACAATGGCACTATATACCAGTAGCAAAAATTTTGGGTGCACGTAACCCCAATATATTCTTTGAATTCCCAGTCAGACAATGGCACTATATACCAGTAGCAAGAAATGAGGGTATTTGTAACCCCAATATATTCTTTGAATTCCCAGTCAGACAATGGCACTATATACTAGTAGCAAGAAATAAGGGTATTTGTAACCCTAATATGTTCCTTGAATTCCCAGTCAGACAATGGCACTATATACCAGTAGCAAGAAATGAGGGTATTTATAACCCCAATATATTCTTTGAATTCCCAGTCAGAAACTGGCACTATATACCAGTAGCAAGAAATGAGGGTATTTGTAACCCCAATATATTCTTTGAATTCCCAGTCAGACAATGGCACTATATACCAGTAGCAAAAATTGTGGGTGCACGTAACCCCAATATATTCTTTGAATTACCAGTCAGAAACTGGCACTATATGGCAGTAGCAAGAAATGAGGGTATTTGTAACCCCAATATATTCTTTGAATTCCCAGTCAGACAATGGCACTATATACCAGTAGCAAAAATTTTGGGTGCACGTAACCCCAATATATTCTTTGAATTACCAGTCAGAAACTGGCACTATATGGCAGTAGCAAGAAATGAGGGTATTTATAACCCAAATATATTCTTTGAATTACCAGTCAGAAACTTGCACTATATACCAGTAGCAAGAAATGAGGGTATTTGTAACCCCAATATATTCTTTGAATTCCCAGTCAGACAATGGCACTATATACCAGTAGCAAGAAATGAGGTTATTTATAACCCCAATATATTCTTTGAATTCCCAGTCAGACACTGGCACTATATACCAGTAGCAAGAAATGAGGGTATTTGTAACCCCAATATATTCTTTGAATTCCCAGTCAGACAATGGCACTATATACCAGTAGCAAGAAATGAGGGTATTTATAACCCCAATATATTCTTTGAATTCCCAGTCAGACAATGGCACTATATACCAGTAGCAAGAAATGAGGGTATTTGTAACCCCAATATATTCTTTGAATTCCCAGTCAGACAATGGCACTATATTCCAGTAGCAAAAATTGTGGGTGCACGTAACCCCAATATATTCTTTGAATTACCAGTTAGAAACTGGCACTATATGGCAGTAGCAAGAAATGAGGGTATTTGTAACCCCAATATATTCTTTGAATTCCCAGTCAGACAATGGCACTATATACCAGTAGCAAAAATTTTGGGTGCACGTAACCCCAATATATTCTTTGAATTACCAGTCAGAAACTGGCACTATATGGCAGTAGCAAGAAATGAGGGTATTTATAACCCCAATATATTCTTTGAATTACCAGTCAGAAACTGGCACTATATACCAGTAGCAAGAAATGAGGGTATTTGTAACCCCAATATATTCTTTGAATTCCCAGTCAGACAATGGCACTATATACCAGTAGCAAGAAATGAGGGTATTTATAACCCCAATATATTCTTTGAATTCCCAGTCAGACAATGGCACTATATACTAGTAGCAAGAAATAAGGGTATTTGTAACCCTAATATGTTCTTTGAATTCCCAGTCAGACAATGGCACTATATACCAGTAGCAAGAAATGAGGGTATTTATAACCCCAATATATTCTTTGAATTCCCAGTTAGAAACTGGCACTACATACCAGTAGCAAGAAATGAGAGTATTTGTAACCCCAATATATTCTTTGAAATCCCAGTCAGACAATGGCACTATATACCAGTAGCAAGAAATGAGGGTATTTATAACCCCAATATATTCTTTGAATTCCCAGTCAGACAATGGCACTATATACCAGTAGCAAGAAATGAGGGTATTTGTGACCCCAATATATTCTTTGAATTCCCAGTCAGACAATGGCACTATATACCAGTAGCAAAAATTGTGGGTGCACGTAACCCCAATATATTCTTTGAATTACCAGTCAGAAACTGGCACTATATGGCAGTAGCAAGAAATGAGGGTATTTGTAACCCCAATATATTCTTTGAATTCCCAGTCAGACAATGGCACTATATACCAGTAGCAAAAATTTTGGGTGCACGTAACCCCAATATATTCTTTGAATTACCAGTCAGAAACTGGCACTATATGGCAGTAGCAAGAAATGAGGGTATTTATAACCCCAATATATTCTTTGAATTACCAGTCAGAAACTTGCACTATATACCAGTAGCAAGAAATGAGGGTATTTGTAACCCCAATATATTCTTTGAATTCCCAGTCAGACAATGGCACTATATACCAGTAGCAAGAAATGAGTTTATTTATAACCCCAATATATTCTTTGAATTCCCAGTCAGAAACTGGCACTATATACCAGTAGCAAGAAATAAGGGTATTTGTAACACCAATATATTCTTTGAATTCCCAGTCAGACAATGGCACTATATACCAGTAGCAAGAAATGAGGGTATTTATAACCCCAATATATTCTTTGAATTCACAGTCAGACAATGGCACTATATACCAGTAGCAAGAAATGAGGGTATTTGTAACCCCAATATATTCTTTGAATTCCCAGTCAGACAATGGCACTATATTCCAGTAGCAAAAATTGTGGGTGCACTTAACCCCAATATATTCTTTGAATTACCAGTCAGAAACTGGCACTATATGGCAGTAGCAATAAATGAGGGTATTTGTAACCCCAATATATTCTTTGAATTCCCAGTCAGAAACTGGCACTATATACCAGTAGCAAGAAATGAGGGTATTTGTAACCCCAATATATTCTTTGAATTCCCAGTCAGACAATGGCTCTATATATCAGTAGCAAGAAATGAGGGTATTTATAACCCCAATATATTCTTTGAATTCCCAGTCAGACAATGGCACTATATACTAGTAGCAAGAAATAAGGGTATTTGTAACCCTAATATGTTCTTTGAATTCCCAGTCAGACAATGGCACTATATACCAGTAGCAAGAAATGAGGGTATTTATAACCCCAATATATTCTTTGAATTCCCAGTTAGAAACTGGCACTACATACCAGTAGCAAGAAATGAGAGTATTTGTAACCCCAATATATTCTTTGAAATCCCAGTCAGACAATGGCACTATATACCAGTAGCAAGAAATGAGGGTATTTATAACCCCAATATATTCTTTGAATTCCCAGTCAGACAATGGCACTATATACCAGTAGCAAGAAATGAGGGTATTTGTGACCCCAATATATTCTTTGAATTCCCAGTCAGACAATGGCACTATATACCAGTAGCAAAAATTGTGGGTGCACGTAACCCCAATATATTCTTTGAATTACCAGTCAGAAACTGGCACTATATGGCAGTAGCAAGAAATGAGGGTATTTGTAACCCCAATATATTCTTTGAATTCCCAGTCAGACAATGGCTCTATATATCAGTAGCAAGAAATGAGGGTATTTATAACCCCAATATATTCTTTGAATTCCCAGTCAGACAATGGCACTATATACCAGTAGCAAGAAATGAGGGTATTTGTAACCCCAATATATTCTTTGAATTCCCAGTCAGACAATGGCACTATATACCAGTAGCAAGAAATGAGGGTATTTATAACCCCAATATATTCTTTGAATTCCCAGTCAGAAACTGGCACTATATACCAGTAGCAAGAAATGAGGGTATTTGTAACCCCAATATATTCTTTGAATTCCCAGTCAGACAATGGCACTATATACCAGTAGCAAGAAATGAGGGTATTTATAACCCCAATATATTCTTTGAATTCCCAGTCAGACAATGGCACTATATACCAGTAGCAAGACATGAGGGTATTTGTAATCCCAATATATTCTTTGATTTCCCAGTCAGACAATGGCACTATATACCAGTAGCAAAAATTGTAGGTGCACGTAACCCCAATATATTCTTTGAATTACCAGTCAGAAACTGGCACTATATGGCAGTAGCAAGAAATGAGGGTATTTGTAACCCCAATATATTCTTTGAATTCCCAGTCAGACAATGGCACTATATACCAGTAGCAAAAATTGTGGGTGCATGTAACCCCAATATATTCTTTGAATTACCAGTCAGAAACTGGCACTATATGGCAGTAGCAAGAAATGAGGGTATTTGTAACCCCAATATATTCTTTGAATTCCCAGTCAGACAATGGCACTATATACCAGTAGCAAGAAATGAGGGTATTTATAACTCCAATATATTCTTTGAATTCCCAGTCAGAAACTGGCACTATATACCAGTAGCAAGAAATGAGGGTATTTGTAACCCCAATATATTCTTTGAATTCCCAGTCAGACAATGGCACTATATACCAGTAGCAAGAAATGAGGGTATTTATAACCCCAATATATTCTTTGAATTCCCAGTCAGACAATGGCACTATATACCAGTAGCAAGAAATGAGGGTATTTGTAACCCCAATATATTCATTGAATTCCCAGTCAGACAATGGCACTATATACCAGTAGCAAGAAATGAGGGTATTTATAACCCCAATATATTCTTTGAATTCCCAGTCAGACAATGGCACTATATACCAGTAGCAAGAAATGAGGGTATTTATAACCCCAATATATTCTTTGAATTCCCAGTCAGACAATGGCACTATATACCAGTAGCAAGAAATGAGGGTATTTGTGACCCCAATATATTCTTTGAATTCCCAGTCAGACAATGGCACTATATACCAGTAGCAAAAATTGTGGGTGCACGTAACCCCAATATATTCTTTGAATTACCAGTCAGAAACTGGCACTATATGGCAGTAGCAAGAAATGAGGGTATTTGTAACCCCAATATATTCTTTGAATTCCCAGTCAGACAATGGCACTATATACCAGTAGCAAAAATTTTGGGTGCACGTAACCCCAATATATTCTTTGAATTACCAGTCAGAAACTGGCACTATATGGCAGTAGCAAGAAATGAGGGTATTTATAACCCCAATATATTCTTTGAATTACCAGTCAGAAACTTGCACTATATACCAGTAGCAAGAAATGAGGGTATTTGTAACCCCAATATATTCTTTGAATTCCCAGTCAGACAATGGCACTATATACCAGTAGCAAGAAATGAGTTTATTTATAACCCCAATATATTCTTTGAATTCCCAGTCAGAAACTGGCACTATATACCAGTAGCAAGAAATAAGGGTATTTGTAACACCAATATATTCTTTGAATTCCCAGTCAGACAATGGCACTATATACCAGTAGCAAGAAATGAGGGTATTTATAACCCCAATATATTCTTTGAATTCCCAGTCAGACAATGGCACTATATACCAGTAGCAAGAAATGAGGGTATTTGTAACCCCAATATATTCTTTGAATTCCCAGTCAGACAATGGCACTATATTCCAGTAGCAAAAATTGTGGGTGCACTTAACCCCACTATATTCTTTGAATTACCAGTCAGAAACTGGCACTATATGGCAGTAGCAATAAATGAGGGTATTTGTAACCCCAATATATTCTTTGAATTCCCAGTCAGAAACTGGCACTATATACCAGTAGCAAGAAATGAGGGTATTTGTAACCCCAATATATTCTTTGAATTCCCAGTCAGACAATGGCTCTATATATCAGTAGCAAGAAATGAGGGTATTTATAACCCCAATATATTCTTTGAATTCCCAGTCAGACAATGGCACTATATACCAGTAGCAAGAAATGAGGGTATTTGTAACCCCAATATATTCTTTGAATTCCCAGTCAGACAATGGCACTATATACCAGTAGCAAGAAATGAGGGTATTTATAACCCCAATATATTCTTTGAATTCCCAGTCAGAAACTGGCACTATATACCAGTAGCAAGAAATGAGGGTATTTGTAACCCCAATATATTCTTTGAATTCCCAGTCAGACAATGGCACTATATACCAGTAGCAAGAAATGAGGGTATTTATAACCCCAATATATTCTTTGAATTCCCAGTCAGACAATGGCACTATATACCAGTAGCAAGACATGAGGGTATTTGTAATCCCAATATATTCTTTGATTTCCCAGTCAGACAATGGCACTATATACCAGTAGCAAAAATTGTGGGTGCACGCAACCCCAATATATTCTTTGAATTACCAGTCAGAAACTGGCACTATATGGCAGTAGCAAGAAATGAGGGTATTTGTAACCCCAATATATTCTTTGAATTCCCAGTCAGACAATGGCACTATATACCAGTAGCAAAAATTGTGGGTGCACGTAACCCCAATATATTCTTTGAATTACCAGTCAGAAACTGGCACTATATGGCAGTAGCAAGAAATGAGGGTATTTGTAACCCCAATATATTCTTTGAATTCCCAGTCAGACAATGGCACTATATACCAGTAGCAAGAAATGAGGGTATTTATAACTCCAATATATTCTTTGAATTCCCAGTCAGAAACTGGCACTATATACCAGTATCAAGAAATGAGGGTATTTGTAACCCCAATATATTCTTTGAATTCCCAGTCAGACAATGGCACTATATACCAGTAGCAAGAAATGAGGGTATTTATAACCCCAATATATTCTTTGAATTCCCAGTCAGACAATGGCACTATATACCAGTAGCAAGAAATGAGGGTATTTGTAACCCCAATATATTCATTGAATTCCCAGTCAGACAATGGCACTATATACCAGTAGCAAGAAATGAGGGTATTTATAACCCCAATATATTCTTTGAATTCCCAGTCAGAAACTGGCACTATATACCAGTAGCAAGAAATGAGGGTATTTGTAACCCCAATATATTCTTTGAATTCCCAGTCAGACAATGGCACTATATACCAGTAGCAAGAAATGAGGGTATTTATAACCCCTATATATTCTTTGAATTCCCAGTCAGAAACTGGCACTATATACCAGTAGCAAGAAATGAGGGTATTTGTAACCCCAATATATTCTTTGAATTCCCAGTCAGACAATGACACTATATACCAGTAGCAAGAAATGAGGGTATTTATAACCCCAATATATTCTTTGAATTCCCAGTCAGACAATGGCACTATATACCAGTAGCAAGACATTAGGGTATTTGTAATCCCAATATATTCTTTGATTTCCCAGTCAGACAATGGCACTATATACCAGTAGCAAAAATTGTGGGTGCACGTAACCCCAATATATTCTTTGAATTACCAGTCAGAAACTGGCACTATATGGCAGTAGCAAGAAATGAGGGTATTTGTAACCCCAATATATTCTTTGAATTCCCAGTCAGACAATGGCACTATATACCAGTAGCAAAAATTTTGGGTGCACGTAACCCCAATATATTCTTTGAATTACCAGTCAGAAACTGGCACTATATGGCAGTAGCAAGAAATGAGGGTATTTGTAACCCCAATATATTCTTTGAATTCCCAGTCAGACAATGGCACTATATACCAGTAGCAAGAAATGAGGGTATTTATAACTCCAATATATTCTTTGAATTCCCAGTCAGAAACTGGCACTATATACCAGTAGCAAGAAATGAGGGTATTTGTAACCCCAATATATTCTTTGAATTCCCAGTCAGACAATGACACTATATACCAGTAGCAAGAAATGAGGGTATTTATAACCCCAATATATTCTTTGAATTCCCAGTCAGACAATGGCACTATATACCAGTAGCAAGAAATGAGGGTATTTGTAACCCCAATATATTCATTGAATTCCCAGTCAGACAATGGCACTATATACCAGTAGCAAGAAATGAGGGTATTTATAACCCCAATATATTCTTTGAATTCCCAGTCAGACAATGGCATTATATACCAGTAGCAAGAAATGAGGGTATTTATAACCCCAATATATTCTTTGAATTCCCAGTCAGAAACTGGCACTATATACCAGTAGCAAGAAATGAGGGTATTTGTAACCCCAATATATTCTTTGAATTCCCAGTCAGACAATGGCACTATATACCAGTAGCAAGAAATGAGGGTATTTATAACCCCAATATATTCTTTGAATTCCCAGTCAGACAATGGCACTATATACCAGTAGCAAGAAATGAGGGTATTTGTAATCCCAATATATTCTTTGAATTCCCAGTCAGACAATGGCACTATATACCAGTAGCAAAAATTGTGGGTGCACGTAACCCCAATATATTCTTTGAATTACCAGTCAGAAACTGGCAATATATGGCAGTAGCAAGAAATGAGGGTATTTGTAACCCCAATATATTCTTTGAATTCCCAGTCAGACAATGGCTCTATATACCAGTAGCAAAAATTTTGGGTGCACGTAACCCCAAGATATTCTTTGAATTACCAGTCAGAAACTGGCACTATATGGCAGTAGCAAGAAATGAGGGTATTTATAACCCCAATATATTCTTTGAATTACCAGTCAGAAACTGGCACTATATACCAGTAGAAAGAAATGAGGGTATTTGTAACCCCAATATATTCTTTGAATTCCCAGTCAGACAATGGCACTATATACCAGTAGCAAGAAATGAGGGTATTTATAACTCCAATATATTCTTTGAATTCCCAGTCAGAAACTGGCACTATATACCAGTAGCAAGAAATGAGGGTATTTGTAACCCCAATATATTCTTTGAATTCCCAGTCAGACAATGGCATTATATACCAGTAGCAAGAAATGAGGGTATTTATAACCCCAATATATTCTTTGAATTCCCAGTCAGACAATGGCACTATATACCAGTAGCAAGAAATGAGGGTATTTGTAACCCCAATATATTCTTTGAATTCCCAGTCAGACAATGGCACTATATACCAGTAGCATAAATTGTGGGTGCACGTAACCCCAATATATTCTTTGAATTACCAGTCAGAAACTGGCACTATATGGCAGTAGCAAGAAATGAGGGTATTTGTAACCCCAATATATTTTTTGAATTCCCAGTCAGACAATGGCACTATATACCAGTAGCAAGAAATGAGGGTATTTATAACCCCAATATATTCTTTGAATTCCCAGTCAGAAACTGGCACTATATACCAGTAGCAAGAAATGAGGGTATTTGTAACCCCAATATATTCTTTGAATTCCCAGTCAGACAACGGCACTATATACCAGTAGCAAGAAATGAGGGTATTTATAACCCCAATATATTCTTTGAATTCCCAGTCAGACAATGGCACTATATACCAGTAGCAAGAAATGAGGGTATTTGTAACCCCAATATATTCATTGAATTCCCAGTCAGACAATGGCACTATATACCAGTAGCAAGAAATGAGGGTATTTATAACCCCAATATATTCTTTGAATTCCCAGTCAGACAATGGCACTATATACCAGTAGCAAGAAATTAGGGTATTTGTAACCCTAATATATTCTTTGAATTCCCAGTCAGACAATGGCACTATATACCAGTAGCAAAAATTGTGCGTGCACGTAACCCCAATATATTCTTTGAATTACCAGTCAGAAACTGGCACTATATGGCAGTAGCAAGAAATAAGGGTATTTGTAACCCCAATATATTCTTTGAATTCCCAGTCAGACAATGGCACTATATACCAGTAGCAAGAAATGAGGGTATTTATAACCCCAATATATTCTTTGAATTCCCAGTCAGACAATGGCACTATATACCAGTAGCAAGAAATGAGGGTATTTATAACCCCAATATATTCTTTGAATTCCCAGTCAGACACTGGCACTATATACCAGTAGCAAGAAATGAGGGTATTTGTAACCCCAATATATTCTTTGAATTCCCATTCAGACAATGGCACTATATACCAGTAGCAAGAAATGAGGGTATTTATAACCCCAATATATTCTTTGAATTCCCAGTCAGACAATGGCACTATATACCAGTAGCAAGAAATGAGGGTATTTGTAACCCCAATATATTCTTTGAATTCCCAGTCAGACAATGGCACTATATACCAGTAGCAAAAATTGTGGGTGCACGTAACCCCAATATATTCTTTGAATTACCAGTCAGAAACTGGCACTATATGGCAGTAGCAAGAAATGAGGGTATTTGTAACCCCAATATATTCTTTGAATTCCCAGTCAGACAATGGCACTATATACCAGTAGCAAGAAATGAGGGTATTTGTAACCCCAATATATTCTTGGAATTCCCAGTCAGACAATGGCACTGTATACCAGTAGCAAGAAATGAGGGTATTTATAACCCCAATATATTCCTTGAATTCCCAGTCAGACAATGGCACTATATACCAGTAGCAAGAAATGAGGGTATTTGTAACCCCAATATATTCTTTGAATTCCCAGTCAGACAATGGCACTATATACCAGTAGCAAAAATTGTGGGTGCACGTAACCCCAATATATTCTTTGAATTACCAGTTAGAAACTGGCACTATATGGCAGTAGCAAGAAATGAGGGTATTTGTAACCCCAATATATTCTTTGAATTCCCAGTCAGACAATGGCACTATATACCAGTAGCAAAAATTTTGGGTGCACGTAACCCCAATATATTCTTTGAATTACCAGTCAGAAACTGGCACTATATGGCAGTAGCAAGAAATGAGGGTATTTATAACCCCAATATATTCTTTGAATTACCAGTCAGAAACTGGCACTATATACCAGTAGCAAGAAATGAGGGTATTTGTAACCCCAATATATTCTTTGAATTCCCAGTCAGACAATGGCACTATATACCAGTAGCAAGAAATGAGGGTATTTATAACCCCAATATATTCTTTGAAATCCCAGTCAGACAATGGCACTATATACCAGTAGCAAGAAATAAGGGTATTTGTAACCCCAATATGTTCTTTGAATTCCCAGTCAGACAATGGCACTATATACCAGTAGCAAGAAATGAGGGTATTTATAACCCCAATATATTCTTTGAATTCCCAGTCAGAAACTGGCACTACATACCAGTATCAAGAAATGAGGGTATTTGTAACCCCAATATATTCTTTGAAATCCCAGTCAGACAATGGCACTATATACCAGTAGCAAGAAATGAGGTTATTTATAACCCCAATATATTCTTTGAATTCCCAGTCAGACAATGGCACTATATACCAGTAGCAAGAAATGAGGGTATTTGTAACCCCAATATATTCTTTGAATTCCCAGTCAGACAATGGCACTATATACCAGTAGCAAAAATTGTGGGTGCACGTAACCCCAATATATTCTTTGAATTACCAGTTAGAAACTGGCACTATATGGCAGTAGCAAGAAATGAGGGTATTTGTAACCCCAATATATTCTTTGAATTCCCAGTCAGACAATGGCACTATATACCAGTAGCAAAAATTTTGGGTGCACGTAACCCCAATATATTCTTTGAATTACCAGTCAGAAACTGGCACTATATGGCAGTAGCAAGAAATGAGGGTATTTATAACCCCAATATATTCTTTAAATTACCAGTCAGAAACTGGCACTATATACCAGTAGCAAGAAATGAGGGTATTTGTAACCCCAATATATTCTTTGAATTCCCAGTCAGACAATGGCACTATATACCAGTAGCAAGAAATGAGGGTATTTATAACCCCAATATATTCTTTGAATTCCCAGTCAGACAATGGCACTATATACCAGTAGCAAGAAATGAGGGTATTTGTAACCCCAATATGTTCTTTGAATTCCCAGTCAGACAATGGCACTATATACCAGTAGCAAGAAATGAGGGTATTTATAACCCCAATATATTCTTTGAATTCCCAGTCAGAAACTGGCACTACATACCAGTAGCAAGAAATGAGGGTATTTGTAACCCCAATATATTCTTTGAAATCCCAGTCAGACAATGGCACTATATACCAGTAGCAAGAAATGAGGGTATTTATAACCCCAATATATTCTTTGAATTCCCAGTCAGACAATGGCACTATATACCAGTAGCAAGAAATGAGGGTATTTGTAACCCCAATATATTCTTTGAATTCCCAGTCAGACAATGGCACTATATACCAGTAGCAAAAATTGTGGGTGCACGTAACCCCAATATATTCTTTGAATTACCAGTCAGAAACTGGCACTATATGGCAGTAGCAAGAAATGAGGGTATTTGTAACCCCAATATATTCTTTGAATTCCCAGTCAGACAATGGCACTATATACCAGTAGCAAAAATTTTGGGTGCACGTAACCCCAATATATTCTTTGAATTCCCAGTCAGACAATGGCACTATATACTAGTAGCAAGAAATGAGGGTATTTGTAACCCCAATATATACTTTGAATTCCCAGTCAGACAAAGGCACTATATACCAGTAGCAAGAAATGAGGGTATTTATAACCCCAATATATTCTTTGAATTCCCAGTCAGACAATGGCACTATATACCAGTAGCAAGAAATGAGGGTATTTGTAACCCCAATATATTCTTTGAATTCCCAGTCAGACAATGGCACTATATACCAGTAGCAAAAATTGTGGGTGCACGTAACCCCAATATATTCTTTGAATTACCAGTTAGAAACTGGCACTATATGGCAGTAGCAAGAAATGAGGGTATTTGTAACCCCAATATATTCTTTGAATTCCCAGTCAGACAATGGCACTATATACCAGTAGCAAAAATTTTGGGTGCACGTAACCCCAATATATTCTTTGAATTACCAGTCAGAAACTGGCACTATATGGCAGTAGCAAGAAATGAGGGTATTTATAACCCCAATATATTCTTTGAATTACCAGTCAGAAACTGGCACTATATACCAGTAGCAAGAAATGAGGGTATTTGTAACCCCAATATATTCTTTGAATTCCCAGTCAGACAATGGCACTATATACCAGTAGCAAGAAATGAGGGTATTTATAACCCCAATATATTCTTTGAATTCCCAGTCAGACAATAGCACTATATACCAGTAGCAAGAAATGAGGGTATTTGTAACCCCAATATATTCTTTGAATTCCCAGTCAGACAATGGCACTATATACCAGTAGCAAGAAATGAGGGTATTTATAATCCCAATATATTCTTTGAATTCCCAGTCAGAAACTGGCACTATATACCAGTTGCAAGAAATGAGGGTATTTGTAACCCCAGTATATTCTTTGAATTCCCAGTCAGACAATGGCACTATATACCAGTAGCAAAAATTGTGGGTGCACGTAACCCCAATATATTCTTTGAATTACCAGTCAGAAACTGGCACTATATGGCAGTAGCAAGAAATGAGGGTATTTGTAACCCCAATATATTCTTTGAATTCCCAGTCAGACAATGGCACTATATACCAGTAGCAAAAATTTTGGGTGCACGTAACCCCAATATATTCTTTGAATTACCAGTCAGAAACTGGCACTATATGGCAGTAGCAAGAAATGAGGGTATTTGTAACCCCAATATATTCTTTGAATTACCAGTCAGAAACTTGCACTATATACCAGTAGCAAGAAATGAGGGTATTTGTAACCCCAATATATTCTTTGAATTCCCAGTCAGACAATGGCACTATATACCAGTAGCAAGAAATGAGGTTATTTATAACCCCAATATATTCTTTGAATTCCCAGTCAGAAACTGGCACTATATACCAGTAGCAAGAAATGAGGGTATTTGTAACCCCAATATATTCTTTGAATTCCCAGTCAGACAATGGCACTATATACCAGTAGCAAGAAATGAGGGTATTTATAACCCCAATATATTCTTTGAATTCCCAGTCAGACAATGGCACTATATACCAGTAGCAAGAAATGAGGGTATTTGTAACCCCAATATATTCTTTGAATTCCCAGTCAGACAATGGCACTATATTCCAGTAGCAAAAATTGTGGGTGCACGTAACCCCAATATATTCTTTGAATTACCAGTCAGAAACTAGCACTATATGGCAGTAGCAATAAATGAGGGTATTTGTAACCCCAATATATTCTTTGAATTCCCAGTCAGAAACTGGCACTATATACCAGTAGCAAGAAATGAGGGTATTTGTAACCCCAATATATTCTTTGAATTCCCAGTCAGACAATGGCTCTATATATCAGTAGCAAGAAATGAGGGTATTTATAACCCCAATATATTCTTTGAATTCCCAGTCAGACAATGGCACTATATACCAGTAGCAAGAAATGAGGGTATTTGTAACCCCAATATATTCTTTGAATTCCCAGTCAGACAATGGCACTATATACCAGTAGCAAGAAATGAGGGTATTTATAACCCCAATATATTCCTTGAATTCCCAGTCAGAATCTGGCACTATATACCAGTAGCAAGAAATGAGGGTATTTGTAACCCCAATATATTCTTTGAATTCCCAGTCAGACAATGGCACTATATACCAGTAGCAAGAAATGAGGGTATTTATAACCCCAATATATTCTTTGAATTCCCAGTCAGACAATAGCACTATATACCAGTAGCAAGACATGAGGGTATTTGTAATCCCAATATATTCTTTGATTTCCCAGTCAGACAATGGCACTATATACCAGTAGCAAAAATTGTGGGTGCACGTAACCCCAATATATTCTTTGAATTACCAGTCAGAAACTGGCACTATATGGCAGTAGCAAGAAATGAGGGTATTTGTAACCCCAATATATTCTTTGAAATCCCAGTCAGACAATGGCACTATATACCAGTAGCAAGAAATGAGGGTATTTATAACCCCAATATATTCTTTGAATTCCCAGTCAGACAATGGCACTATATACCAGTAGCAAGAAATGAGGGTATTTATAACCCCAATATATTCTTTGAATTCCCAGTCAGACAATGGCACTATATACCAGTAGCAAGAAATGAGGGTATTTATAACCCCAATATATTCTTTGAATTCCCAGTCAGACAATGGCATTATAGACCAGTAGCAAGAAATGAGGGTATTTATAACCCCAATATATTCTTTGAATTCCCAGTCAGACAATGGCACTATATACCAGTAGCAAGAAATGAGGGTATTTGTAACCTTAATATATTCTTTGAATTCCCAGTCAGACAATGGCACTATATACCAGTAGCAAGAAATGAGGGTATTTATAACCCCAATATATTCTTTGAATTCCCAGTCAGAAACTGGCACTATATACCAGTAGCAAGAAATGAGGGTATTTATAACCCCAATATATTCTTTGAATTCCCAGTCAGACAATGGCACTATATACCAGTAGCAAGAAATGAGGGTATATGTAACCTTAATATATTCTTTGAATTCCCAGTCAGACAATGGCACTATATACCAGTAGCAAGAAATGAGGGTATTTATAACCCCAATATATTCTTTGAATTCCCAGTCAGACAATGGCACTATATACCAGTAGCAAAAATTGTGGGTGCACGTAACCCCAATATATTCTTTGAATTACCAGTCAGAAACTGGCACTATATGGCAGTAGCAAGAAATGAGGGTATTTGTAACCCCAATATATTCTTTGAATTCCCAGTCAGACAATGGCTCTATATACCAGTAGCAAAAATTTTGGGTGCACGTAACCCCAAGATATTCTTTGAATTACCAGTCAGAAACTGGCACTATATGGCAGTAGCAAGAAATGAGGGTATTTATAACCCCAATATATTCTTTGAATTACCAGTCAGAAACTGGCACTATATACCAGTAGCAAGAAATGAGGGTATTTGTAACCCCAATATATTCTTTGAATTCCCAGTCAGACAATGGCACTATATACCAGTAGCAAGAAATGAGGGTATTTATAACCCCAATATATTCTTTGAATTCCCAGTCAGAAACTGGCACTATATACCAGTAGCAAGAAATGAGGGTATTTGTAACCCCAATATATTCTTTGAATTCCCAGTCAGACAATGGCATTATATACCAGTAGCAAGAAATGAGGGTATTTATAACCCCAATATATTCTTTGAATTCCCAGTCAGACAATGGCACTATATACCAGTAGCAAGAAATGAGGGTATTTGTAACCCCAATATAATCTTTGAATTCCCAGTCAGACAATGGCACTATATACCAGTAGCATAAATTGTGGGTGCACGTAACCCCAATATATTCTTTGAATTACCAGTCAGAAACTGGCACTATATGGCAGTAGCAAGAAATGAGGGTATTTGTAACCCCAATATATTCTTTGAATTCCCAGTCAGAAACTGGCACTATATACCAGTAGCAAGAAATGAGGGTATTTGTAACCCCAATATATTCTTTGAATTCCCAGTCAGACAACGGCACTATATACCAGTAGCAAGAAATGAGGGTATTTATAACCCCAATATATTCTTTGAATTCCCAGTCAGACAATGGCACTATATACCAGTAGCAAGAAATGAGGGTATTTGTAACCCCAATATATTCATTGAATTCCCAGTCAGACAATGGCACTATATACCAGTAGCAAGAAATGAGGGTATTTATAACCCCAATATATTCTTTGAATTCCCAGTCAGACAATGGCACTATATACCAGTAGCAAGAAATGAGGGTATTTGTAACCCTAATATATTCTTTGAATTCCCAGTCAGACAATGGCACTATATACCAGTAGCAAAAATTGTGCGTGCACGTAACCCCAATATATTCTTTGAATTACCAGTCAGAAACTGGCACTATATGGCAGTAGCAAGAATTGAGGGTATTTGTAACCCCAATATATTCTTTGAATTCCCAGTCAGACAATGGCACTATATACCAGTAGCAAGAAATGAGGGTATTTATAACCCCAATATATTCTTTGAATTCCCAGTCAGACAATGGCACTATATACCAGTAGCAAGAAATGAGGGTATTTATAACCCCAATATATTCTTTGAATTCCCAGTCAGAAACTGGCACTATATACCAGTAGCAAGAAATGAGGGTATTTGTAACCCCAATATATTCTTTGAATTCCCATTCAGACAATGGCACTATATACCAGTAGCAAGAAATGAGGGTATTTATAACCCCAATATATTCTTTGAATTCCCAGTCAGACAATGGCACTATATACCAGTAGCAAGAAATGAGGGTATTTGTAACCCCAATATATTCTTTGAATTACCAGTCAGACAATGGCACTATATACCAGTAGCAAAAATTGTGGGTGCACGTAACCCCAATATATTCTTTGAATTACCAGTCAGAAACTGGCACTATATGGCACTAGCAAGAAATGAGGATATTTGTAACCCCAATATATTCTTTGAATTCCCAGTCAGACAATGGCACTATATACCAGTAGCAAAAATTTTGGGTGCACGTAACCCCAATATATTCTTTGAATTACCAGTCAGAAACTGGCACTATATGGCAGTAGCAAGAAATGAGGGTATTTATAACCCCAATATATTCTTTGAATTACCAGTCAGAAACTGGCACTATATACCAGTAGCAAGAAATGAGGGTATTTGTAACCCAATATATTCTTTGATTTCCCAGTCAGACAATGGCACTATATACCAGTAGCAAGAAATGAGGGTATTTATAACCCCAATGTATTCTTTGAATTCCCAGTCAGAAACTGGCACTATATACCAGTAGCAAGAAATGAGGGTATTTGTAACCCCAATATATTCTTTGAATTCCCAGTCAGACAATGGCACTATATACCAGTAGCAAGAAATGAGGGTATTTGTAACCCCAATATATTCTTTGAATTCCCAGTCAGACAGTGGCACTATATACCAGTAGCAAAAATTGTGGGTGCACGTAACCCCAATATATTCTTTGAATTACCAGTCAGAAACTGGCACTATATGGCAGTAGCAAGAAATGAGGGTATTTGTAACCCCAATATATTCTTTGAATTCCCAGTCAGACAATGGCATTATATACCAGTAGCAAGAAATGAGGGTATTTATAACCCCAATATATTCTTTGAATTCCCAGTCAGACAATGGCACTATATACCAGTAGCAAGAAATGAGGGTATTTGTAACCCCAATATATTCTTTGAATTCCCAGTCAGACAATGGCACTATATACCAGTAGCAAGAAATGAGGGTATTTATAACCCCAATATATTCTTTGAATTCCCAGTCAGACAATGGCACTATATACCAGTAGCAAGAAATGAGGGTATTTGTAACCCCAATATATTCATTGAATTCCCAGTCAGACAATGGCACTATATTCCAGTAGCAAGAAATGAGGGTATTTATAACCCCAATATATTCTTTGAATTCCCAGTCAGACAATGGCACTATATACCAGTAGCAAGAAATGAGGGTATTTGTAACCCTAATATATTCTTTGAATTCCACGTCAGACAATGGCACTATATACCAGTAGCAAAAATTGTGCGTGCACGTAACCCCAATATATTCTTTGAATTACCAGTCAGAAACTGGCACTATATGGCAGTAGCAAGAAATGAGGGTATTTGTAACCCCAATATATTCTTTGAATTCCCAGTCAGACAATGGCACTATATACCAGTAACAAGAAATGAGGGTATTTATAACCCCAATATATTCTTTGAATTCCCAGTCAGACAATGGCACTATATACCAGTAGCAAGAAATGAGGGTATTTATAACCCCAATATATTCTTTGAATTCCCAGTCAGAAACTGGCACTATATACCAGTAGCAAGAAATGAGGGTATTTGTAACCCCAATATATTCTTTGAATTCCCATTCAGACAATGGCACTATATACCAGTAGCAAGAAATGAGGGTATTTATAACCCCAATATATTCTTTGAATTCCTAGTCAGACAATGGCACTATATACCAGTAGCAAGAAATGAGGGTTTTTGTAACCCCAATATATTCTTTGAATTCCCAGTCAGACAATGGCACTATATACCAGTAGCAAAAATTGTGAGTGCACGTAACCCCAATATATTCTTTGAATTACCAGTCAGAAACTGGCACTATATGGCAGTAGCAAGAAATGAGGGTATTTGTAACCCCAATATATTCTTTGAATTCCCAGTCAGACAATGGCACTATATACCAGTAGCAAAAAATTTGGGTGCACGTAACCCCAATATATTCTTTGAATTACCAGTCAGAAACTGGCACTATATGGCAGTAGCAAGAAATGAGGGTATTTATAACCCCAATATATTCTTAGAATTACCAGTCAGAAACTGGCACTATATACCAGTAGCAAGAAATGAGGGTATTTGTAACCCCAATATATTCTTTGAATTCCCAGTCAGACAATGGCACTATATACCAGTAGCAAGAAATGAGGGTATTTTTAACCCCAATATATTCTTTGAATTCCCAGTCAGACAATGGCACTATATACCAGTAGCAAGAAATGAGGGTATTTGTAACCCCAATATATTCTTTTAATTCCCAGTCAGACAATGGCACTATATACCAGTAGCAAAAATTGTGGGTACACGTAACCCCAATATATTCTTTGAATTACCAGTCAGAAACTGGCACTATATGGCAGTAGCAAGAAATGAGGGTATTTGTAACCCCAATATATTCTTTGAATTCCCAGTCAGACAATGGCACTATATATCAGTAGCAACAAATGAGGGTATTTATAACCCCAATATATTCTTTGAATTCCCAGTCAGAAACTGGCACTATATACCAGTAGCAAGAAATGAGGGTATTTGTAACCCCAATATATTCTTTGAATTCCCAGTCAGACAATGGCACTATATACCAGTAGCAAGAAATGAGGGTATTTATAACCCCAATATATTCTTTGAATTCCCAGTCAGAAACTGGCACTACATACCAGTAGCAAGAAATGAGGGTATTTGTAACCCCAATATATTCTTTGAAATCCCAGTCAGACAATGGCACTATATACCAGTAGCAAGAAATGAGTCTATTTATAACCCCAATATATTCTTTGAATTCCCAGTCAGACAATGGCACTATATACCAGTAGCAAGAAATGAGGGTATTAGTAACCCCAATATATTCTTTGAATTCCCAGTCAGACAATGGCACTATATACCAGTAGCAAAAATTGTGGGTGCACGTAACCCCAATATATTCTTTGAATTACCAGTCAGAAACTGGCACTATATGGCAGTAGCAAGAAATGAGGGTATTTGTAACCCCTATATATTCTTTGAATTCCCAGTCAGACAATGGCACTATATACCAGTAGCAAAAATTTTGGGTGCACGTAACCCCAATATATTCTTTGAATTACCAGTCAGAAACTGGCACTATATGGCAGTAGCAAGAAATGAGGGTATTTATAACCCCAATATATTCTTTGAATTACCAGTCAGAAACTGGCACTATATACCAGTAGCAAGAAATGAGGGTATTTGTAACCCCAATATATTCTTTGAATTCCCAGTCAGACAATGGCACTATATACCAGTAGCAAGAAATGAGGTTATTTATAACCCCAATATATTCTTTGAATTCCCAGTCAGAAACTGGCACTATATACCAGTAGCAAGAAATGAGGGTATTTGTAACCCCAATATATTCTTTGAATTCCCAGTCAGACAATGGCACTATATACCAGTAGCAAGAAATGAGGGTATTTATAACCCCAATATATTCTTTGAATTCCCAGTCAGACAATGGCACTATATACCAGTAGCAAGAAATGAGGGTATTTGTAACCCCAATATATTCTTTGAATTCCCAGTCAGACAATGGCACTATATTCCAGTAGCAAAAATTGTGGGTGCACGTAACCCCAATATATTCTTTGAATTACCAGTCAGAAACTGGCACTATATGGCAGTAGCAATAAATGAGGGTATTTGTAACCCCAATATATTCTTTGAATTCCCAGTCAGAAACTGGCACTATATACTAGTAGCAAGAAATGAGGGTATTTGTAACCCGAATATATTCTTTGAATTCCCAGTCAGACAATGGCTCTATATATCAGTAGCAAGAAATGAGTGTATTTATAACCCCAATATATTCTTTGAATTCCCAGTCAGACAATGGCACTATATACCAGTAGCAAGAAATGAGGGTATTTGTAACCCCAATATATTCTTTGAAATCCAAGTCAGACAATGGCACTATATACCAGTAGCAAGAAATAAGGGTATTTATAACCCCAATATATTCTTTGAATTCCAAGTCAGAAACTGGCACTATATACCAGTAGCAAGAAATGAGGGTATTTGTAACCCCAATATTTTCTTTGAATTCCCAGTCAGACAATGGCACTATATACCGGTAGCAAGAAATGAGGGTATTTATAACCCCAATATATTCTTTGAATTCCCAGTCAGACAATGGCACTATATACCAGTAGCAAGAAATGAGGGTATTTGTAACCCCAATATATTCTTTGAATTCCCAGTCAGACAATGGCACTATATACCGGCAGCAAAAATTGTGGGTGCACGTAACCCCAATATATTCTTTGAATTACCAGTCAGAAACTGGCACTATATGGCAGTAGCAAGAAATGAGGGTATTTGTAACCCCAATATATTCTTTGAATTCCCAGTCAGACAATGGCACTATATACCAGTAGCAAAAATTTTGGGTGCACGTAACCCCAATATATTCTTTGAATTACCAGTCAGAAACTGGCACTATATGGCAGTAGCAAGAAATGAGGGTATTTATAACCCCAATATATTCTTTGAATTACCAGTCAGAAACTGGCACTATATAACAGTAGCAAGAAATGAGGGTATTTATAACCCCAATATATTCTTTGATTTCCCAGTCAGACAATGGCACTATTTACCAGTAGCAAGAAATGAGGGTATTTATAACCCCAATGTATTCTTTGAATTCCCAGTCAGAAACTGGCACTATATACCAGTAGCAAGAAATGAGGGTATTTGTAACCCCAATATATTCTTTGAATTCCCAGTCAGACAATGGCACTATATACCAGTAGCAAGAAATGAGGGTATTTGTAACCCCAATATATTCTTTGAATTCCCAGTCAGACAATGGCACTATATACCAGTAGCAAGAAATGAGGGTATTTATAACCCCAATATATTCTTTGAATTCCCAGTCAGACAATGGCACTATATACCAGTAGCAAGAAATGAGGGTATTTGTAACCCCAATATATTCTTTGAATTCCCAGTCAGACAATGGCACTATATACCAGTAGCAAAAATTGTGGGTGCACGTAACCCCAATATATTCTTTGAATTACCAGTCAGAAACTGGCACTATAAGGCAGTAGCAAGAAATGAGGGTATTTGTAACCCCAATATATTCTTTGAATTCCCAGTCAGACAATGGCACTATATACCAGTAGCAAAAAATTTTGGGTGCACGTAACCCCAATATATTCTTTGAATTACCAGTCAGAAACTGGCACTATATGGCAGTAGCAAGAAATGAGGGTATTTATAACCCCAATATATTCTTTGAATTACCAGTCAGAAACTGGCACTATATACCAGTAGCAAGAAATGAGGGTATTTGTAACCCCAATATATTCTTTGAATTCCCAGTCAGACAATGGCACTATATACCAGTAGCAAGAAATGAGGGTATTTATAACCCCAATATATTCTTTGAATTCCCAGTCAGAAACTGGCACTATATACCAGTAGCAAGAAATGAGGGTATTTGTAACCCCAATATATTCTTTGAATTCCCAGTCAGACAATGGCACTATATACCAGTAGCAAGAAATGAGGGTATTTATAACCCCAATATATTCTTTGAATTCCCAGTCAGAAACTGGCACTATATACCAGTAGCAAGAAATGAGGGTATTTGTAACCCCAATATATTCTTTGAATTCCCAGTCAGACAATGGCATTATATACCAGTAGCAAGAAATGAGGGTATTTATAACCCCAATATATTCTTTGAATTCCCAGTCAGACAATGGCACTATATACCAGTAGCAAGAAATGAGGGTATTTGTAACCCCAATATATTCTTTGAATTCCCAGTCAGACAATGGCACTATATACCAGTAGCATAAATTGTGGGTGCACGTAACCCCAATATATTCTTTGAATTACCAGTCAGAAACTGGCACTATATGGCAGTAGCAAGAAATGAGGGTATTTGTAACCCCAATATATTCTTTGAATTCCCAGTCAGACAATGGCACTATATACCAGTAGCAAGAAATGAGGGTATTTATAACCCCAATATATTCTTTGAATTCCCAGTCAGAAACTGGCACTATATACCAGTAGCAAGAAATGAGGGTATTTGTAACCCCAATATATTCTTTGAATTCCCAGTCAGACAACGGCACTATATACCAGTAGCAAGAAATGAGGGTATTTATAACCCCAATATATTCTTTGAATTCCCAGTCAGACATGGGCACTATATACCAGTAGCAAGAAATGAGGGTATTTGTAACCCCAATATATTCATTGAATTCCCAGTCAGACAATGGCACTATATACCAGTAGCAAGAAATGAGGGTATTTATAACCCCAATATATTCTTTGAATTCCCAGTCAGACAATGGCACTATATACCAGTAGCAAGAAATGAGGGTATTTGTAACCCTAATATATTCTTTGAATTCCCAGTCAGACAATGGCACTATATACCAGTAGCAAAAATTGTGCGTGCACGTAACCCCAATATATTCTTTGAATTACCAGTCAGAAACTGGCACTATATGGCAGTAGCAAGAAACGAGGGTATTTGTAACCCCAATATATTCTTTGAATTCCCAGTCAGACAATGGCACTATATACCAGTAGCAAGAAATGAGGGTATTTATAACCCCAATATATTCTTTGAATTCCCAGTCAGACAATGGCACTATATACCAGTAGCAAGAAATGAGGGTATTTATAACCCCAATATATTCTTTGAATTCCCAGTCAGAAACTGGCACTATATGGCAGTAGCAAGAAATGAGGGTATTTGTAACCCCAATATATTCTTTGAATTCCCATTCAGACAATGGCACTATATACCAGTAGCAAGAAATGAGGGTATTTATAACCCCAATATATTCTTTGAATTCCCAGTCAGACAATGGCACTATATACCAGTAGCAAGAAATGAGGGTATTTGTAACCCCAATATATTCTTTGAATACCCAGTCAGACAATGGCACTATATACCAGTAGCAAAAATTGTGGGTGCACGTAACCCCAATATATTCTTTGAATTACCAGTCAGAAACTGGCACTATATGGCAGTAGCAAGAAATGAGGGTATTTGTAACCCCAATATATTCTTTGAATTCCCAGTCAGACAATGGCACTATATACCAGTAGCAAAAATTTTGGGTGCACGTAACCCCAATATATTCTTTGAATTACCAGTCAGAAACTGGCACTATATGGCAGTAGCAAGAAATGAGGGTATTTATAACCCCAATATATTCTTTGAATTACCAGTCAGAAACTGGCACTATATACCAGTAGCAAGAAATGAGGGTATTTGTAACCCCAATATATTCTTTGAATTCCCAGTCAGACAATGGCACTATATACCAGTAGCAAGAAATGAGGGTATTTATAACCCCAATATATTCTTTGAATTCCCAGTCAGACAATGGCACTATATACCAGTAGCAAGAAATGAGGGTATTTGTTACCCCAATATATTCTTTTAATTCCCAGTCAGACAATGGCACTATATACCAGTAGCAAAAATTGTGGGTGCACGTAACCCCAATATATTCTTTGAATTACCAGTCAGAAACTGGCACTATATGGCAGTAGCAAGAAATGAGGGTATTTGTAACCCCAATATATTCTTTGAATTCCCAGTCAGACAATGGCACTATATATCAGTAGTAACAAATGAGGGTATTTATAACCCCAATATATTCTTTGAATTCCCAGTCAGAAACTGGCACTATATACCAGTATCATGAAATGAGGGTATTTGTAACCCCAATATATTCTTTGAATTCCCAGTCAGACAATGGCACTATATACCAGTAGCAAGAAATGAGGGTATTTATAACCCCAATATATTCTTTGAATTCCCAGTCAGAAACTGGCACTATATACCAGTAGCAAGAAATGAGTGTATTTATAACCCCAATATATTCTTTGAATTACCAGTCAGAAACTGGCACTATATACCAGTAGCAAGAAATGAGGGTATTTGTAACCCCAATATATTCTTTGAATTCCCAGTCAGACAATGGCACTATATACCAGTAGCAAGAAATGAGGGTATTTGTAACCCCAATATATTCTTTGAATTCCCAGTCAGACAATGGCACTATATACCAGTAGCAAAAATTGTGGGTGCACGTAACCCCAATATATTCTTTGAATTACCAGTCAGAAACTGGCACTATATGGCAGTAGCAAGAAATGAGGGTATTTGTAACCCCAATATATTCTTTGAATTCCCAGTCAGACAATGGCATTATATACCAGTAGCAAGAAATGAGGGTATTTATAACCCCAATATATTCTTTGAATTCCCAGTCAGACAATGGCACTATATACCAGTAGCAAGAAATGAGGGTATTTGTAACCCCAATATATTCTTTGAATTCCCAGTCAGACAATGGCACTATATACCAGTAGCATAAATTGTGGGTGCACGTAACCCCAATATATTCTTTGAATTACCAGTCAGAAACTGGCACTATATGGCAGTAGCAAGAAATGAGGGTATTTGTAACCCCAATATATTCTTTGAATTCCCAGTCAGACAATGGCACTATATACCAGTAGCAAGAAATGAGGGTATTTATAACCCCAATATATTCTTTGAATTCCCAGTCAGACAATGGCACTATATACCAGTAGCAAGAAATGAGGGTATTTATAACCCCAATATATTCTTTGAATTCCCAGTCAGAAACTGGCACTATATACCAGTAGCAAGAAATGAGGGTATTTGTAACCCCAATATATTCTTTGAATTCCCATTCAGACAATGGCACTATATACCAGTAGCAAGAAATGAGGGTATTTATAACCCCAATATATTCTTTGAATTCCTAGTCAGACAATGGCACTATATACCAGTAGCAAGAAATGAGGGTATTTGTAACCCCAATATATTCTTTGAATTCCCAGTCAGACAATGGCACTATATACCAGTAGCAAAAATTGTGGGTGCACGTAACCCCAATATATTCTTTGAATTACCAGTCAGAAACTGGCACTATATGGCAGTAGTAAGAAATGAGGGTATTTGTAACCCCAATATATTCTTTGAATTCCCAGTCAGACAATGGCACTATATACCAGTAGCAAAAAATTTGGGTGCACGTAACCCCAATATATTCTTTGAATTACCAGTCAGAAACTGGCACTATATGGCAGTAGCAAGAAATGAGGGTATTTATAACCCCAATATATTCTTAGAATTATCAGTCAGAAACTGGCACTATATACCAGTAGCAAGAAATGAGGGTATTTGTAACCCCAATATATTCTTTGAATTCCCAGTCAGACAATGGCACTATATACCAGTAGCAAGAAATGAGGGTATTTATAACCCCAATATATTCTTTGAATTCCCAGTCAGACAATGGCACTATATACCAGTAGCAAGAAATGAGGGTATTTGTAACCCCAATATATTCTTTTAATTCCCAGTCAGACAATGGCACTATATACCAGTAGCAAAAATTGTGGGTGCACGTAACCCCAATATATTCTTTGAATTACCAGTCAGAAACTGGCACTATATGGCAGTAGCAAGAAATGAGGGTATTTGTAACCCCAATATATTCTTTGAATTCCCAGTCAGACAATGGCACTATATATCAGTAGCAACAAATGAGGGTATTTATAACCCCAATATATTCTTTGAATTCCCAGTCAGAAACTGGCACTATATACCAGTAGCAAGAAATGAGGGTATTTGTAACCCCAATATATTCTTTGAATTCCCAGTCAGACAATGGCACTATATACCAGTAGCAAGAAATGAGGGTATTTATAACCCCAATATATTCTTTGAATTCCCAGTCAGAAACTGGCACTACATACCAGTAGCAAGAAATGAGGGTATTTGTAACCCCAATATATTCTTTGAAATCCCAGTCAGACAATGGCACTATATACCAGTAGCAAGAAATGAGTCTATTTATAACCCCAATATATTCTTTGAATTCCCAGTCAGACAATGGCACTATATACCAGTAGCAAGAAATGAGGGTATTTGTAACCCCAATATATTCTTTGAATTCCCAGTCAGACAATGGCACTATATACCAGTAGCAAAAATTGTGGGTGCACGTAACCCCAATATATTCTTTGAATTACCAGTCAGAAACTGGCACTATATGGCAGTAGCAAGAAATGAGGGTATTTGTAACCCCTATATATTCTTTGAATTCCCAGTCAGACAATGGCACTATATACCAGTAGCAAAAATTTTGGGTGCACGTAACCCCAATATATTCTTTGAATTACCAGTCAGAAACTGGCACTATATGCCAGTAGCAAGAAATGAGGGTATTTATAACCCCAATATATTCTTTGAATTACCAGTCAGAAACTGGCACTATATACCAGTAGCAAGAAATGAGGGTATTTGTAACCCCAATATATTCTTTGAATTCCCAGTCAGACAATGGCACTATATACCAGTAGCAAGAAATGAGGTTATTTATAACCCCAATATATTCTTTGAATTCCCAGTCAGAAACTGGCACTATATACCAGTAGCAAGAAATGAGGGTATTTGTAACCCCAATATATTCTTTGAATTCCCAGTCAGACAATGGCACTATATACCAGTAGCAAGAAATGAGGGTATTTATAACCCCAATATATTCTTTGAATTCCCAGTCAGACAATGGCACTATATACCAGTAGCAAGAAATGAGGGTATTTGTAACCCCAATATATTCTTTGAATTCCCAGTCAGACAATGGCACTATATTCCAGTAGCAAAAATTGTGGGTGCACGTAACCCCAATATATTCTTTGAATTACCAGTCAGAAACTGGCACTATATGGCAGTAGCAATAAATGAGGGTATTTGTAACCCCAATATATTCTTTGAATTCCCAGTCAGAAACTGGCACTATATACTAGTAGCAAGAAATGAGGGTATTTGTAACCCGAATATATTCTTTGAATTCCCAGTCAGAAACTGGCACTATATACCAGTAGCAAGAAATGAGGGTATTTGTAACCCCAATATATTCTTTGAATTCCCAGTCAGACAATGGCACTATATTCCAGTAGCAAAAATTGTGGGTGCACGTAACCCCAATATATTCTTTGAATTACCAGTCAGAAACTGGCACTATATGGCAGTAGCAAGAAATGAGGGTATTTGTAACCCCAATATATTCTTTGAATTCCCAGTCAGACAATGGCACTATATACCAGTAGCAAGAAATGAGGGTATTTATAACCCCAATATATTCTTTGAATTCCCAGTCAGACAATGGCACTATATACCAGTAGCAAGAAATGAGGGTATTTGTTACCCCAATATATTCTTTTAATTCCCAGTCAGACAATGGCACTATATACCAGTAGCAAAAATTGTGGGTGCACGTAACCCCAATATATTCTTTGAATTACCAGTCAGAAACTGGCACTATATGGCAGTAGCAAGAAATGAGGGTATTTGTAACCCCAATATATTCTTTGAATTCCCAGTCAGACAATGGCACTATATATCAGTAGTAACAAATGAGGGTATTTATAACCCCAATATATTCTTTGAATTCCCAGTCAGAAACTGGCACTATATACCAGTAGCAAGAAATGAGGGTATTTGTAACCCCAATATATTCTTTGAATTCCCAGTCAGACAATGGCACTATATACCAGTAGCAAGAAATGAGGGTATTTATAACCCCAATATATTCTTTGAATTCCCAGTCAGAAACTGGCACTATATACCAGTAGCAAGAAATGAGTGTATTTATAACCCCAATATATTCTTTGAATTACCAGTCAGAAACTGGCACTATATACCAGTAGCAAGAAATGAGGGTATTTGTAACCCCAATATATTCTTTGAATTCCCAGTCAGACAATGGCACTATATACCAGTAGCAAGAAATGAGGGTATTTATAACCCCAATATATTCTTTGAATTCCCAGTCAGAAACTGGCACTATATACCAGTAGCAAGAAATGAGTGTATTTATAACCCCAATATATTCTTTGAATTACCAGTCAGAAACTGGCACTATATACCAGTAGCAAGAAATGAGGGTATTTGTAACCCCAATATATTCTTTGAATTCCCAGTCAGACAATGGCACTATATACCAGTAGCAAGAAATGAGGGTATTTGTAACCCCAATATATTCTTTGAATTCCCAGTCAGACAATGGCACTATATACCAGTAGCAAAAATTGTGGGTGCACGTAACCCCAATATATTCTTTGAATTACCAGTCAGAAACTGGCACTATATGGCAGTAGCAAGAAATGAGGGTATTTGTAACCCCAATATATTCTTTGAATTCCCAGTCAGACAATGGCACTATATACCAGTAGCAAGAAATGAGGGTATTTATAACCCCAATATATTCTTTGAATTCCCAGTCATACAATGGCACTATATACCAGTAGCAAGAAATGAGGGTATTTGTAACCCCAATATATTCTTTGAATTCCCAGTCAGACAATGGCACTATATACCAGTAGCAAAAATTGTGGGTGCACGTAACCCCAATATATTCTTTGAATTACCAGTCAGAAACTGGCACTATATGGCAGTAGCAAGAAATGAGGGTATTTGTAACCCCAATATATTCTTTGAATTCCCAGTCAGACAATGGCACTATATACCAGTAGCAAAAATTTGGGGTGCACGTAACCCCAATATATTCTTTGAATTACCAGTCAGAAACTGGCACTATATGGCAGTAGCAAGAAATGAGGGTATTTATAACCCCAATATATTCTTTGAATTACCAGTCAGAAACTGGCACTATATACCAGTAGCAAGAAATGAGGGTATTTGTAACCCCAATATATTCTTTGAATTCCCAGTCAGACAATGGCACTATATACCAGTAGCAAGAAATGAGGGTATTTATATCCCCAATATATTCTTTGAATTCCCAGTCAGACAATGGCACTATATACCAGTAGCAAGAAATGAGGGTATTTGTAACCCCAATATATTCTTTTAATTCCCAGTCAGACAATGGCACTATATACCAGTAGCAAAAATTGTGGGTGCACGTAACCCCAATATATTCTTTGAATTACCAGTCAGAAACTGGCACTATATGGCAGTAGCAAGAAATGAGGGTATTTGTAACCCCAATATATTCTTTGAATTCCCAGTCAGACAATGGCACTATATATCAGTAGCAACAAATGAGGGTATTTATAACCCCAATATATTCTTTGAATTCCCAGTCAGAAACTGGCACTATATACCAGTAGCAAGAAATGAGGGTATTTGTAACCCCAATATATTCTTTGAATTCCCAGTCAGACAATGGCACTATATACCAGTAGCAAGAAATGAGGGTATTTATAACCCCAATATATTCTTTGAATTCCCAGTCAGAAACTGGCACTACATACCAGTAGCAAGAAATGAGGGTATTTGTAACCCCAATATATTCTTTGAAATCCCAGTCAGACAATGGCACTATATACCAGTAGCAAGAAATGAGTCTATTTATAACCCCAATATATTCTTTGAATTCCCAGTCAGACAATGGCACTATATACCAGTAGCAAGAAATGAGGGTATTTGTAACCCCAATATATTCTTTGAATTCCCAGTCAGACAATGGCACTATATACCAGTAGCAAAAATTGTGGGTGCACGTAACCCCAATATATTCTTTGAATTACCAGTCAGAAACTGGCACTATATGGCAGTAGCAAGAAATGAGGGTATTTGTAACCCCTATATATTCTTTGAATTTTCAGTCAGACAATGGCACTATATACCAGTAGCAAAAATTTTGGGTGCACGTAACCCCAATATATTCTTTGAATTACCAGTCAGAAACTGGCACTATATGGCAGTAGCAAGAAATGAGGGTATTTATAACCCCAAAATATTCTTTGAATTACCAGTCAGAAACTGGCACTATATACCAGTAGCAAGAAATGAGGGTATTTGTAACCCCAATATATTCTTTGAATTCCCAGTCAGACAATGGCACTATATACCAGTAGCAAGAAATGAGGTTATTTATAACCCCAATATATTCTTTGAATTCCCAGTCAGAAACTGGCACTATATACCAGTAGCAAGAAATGAGGGTATTTGTAACCCCAATATATTCTTTGAATTCCCAGTCAGACAATGGCACTATATACCAGTAGCAAGAAATGAGGGTATTTATAACCCCAATATATTCTTTGAATTCCCAGTCAGACAATGGCACTATATACCAGTAGCAAGAAATGAGGGTATTTGTAACCCCAATATATTCTTTGAATTCCCAGTCAGACAATGGCACTATATTCCAGTAGCAAAAATTGTGGGTGCACGTAACCCCAATATATTCTTTGAATTACCAGTCAGAAACTGGCACTATATGGCAGTAGCAATAAATGAGGGTATTTGTAACCCCAATATATTCTTTGAATTCCCAGTCAGAAACTGGCACTATATACCAGTAGCAAGAAATGAGGGTATTTATAACCCGAATATATTCTTTGAATTCCCAGTCAGACAATGGCTCTATATATCAGTAGCAAGAAATGAGGGTATTTATAACCCCAATATATTCTTTGAATTCCCAGTCAGACAATGGCACTATATACCAGTAGCAAGAAATGAGGGTATTTGTAACCCCAATATATTCTTTGAATTCCAAGTCAGACAATGGCACTATATACCAGTAGCAAGAAATAAGGGTATTTATAACCCCAATATATTCTTTGAATTCCAAGTCAGAAACTGGCACTATATACCAGTAGCAAGAAATGAGGGTATTTGTAACCCCAATATTTTCTTTGAATTCCCAGTCAGACAATGGCACCATATACCGGTAGCAAGAAATGAGGGTATTTATAACCCCAATATATTCTTTGAATTCCCAGTCAGACAATGGCACTATATACCAGTAGCAAGAAATGAGGGTATTTGTAACCCCAATATATTCTTTGAATTCCCAGTCAGACAATGGCACTATATACCGGTAGCAAAAATTGTGGGTGCACGTAACCCCAATATATTCTTTGAATTACCAGTCAGAAACTGGCACTATATGGCAGTAGCAAGAAATGAGGGTATTTGTAACCCCAATATATTCTTTGAATTCCCAGTCAGACAATGGCACTATATACCAGTAGCAAAAATTTTGGGTGCACGTAACCCCAATATATTCTTTGAATTACCAGTCAGAAACTGGCACTATATGGCAGTAGCAAGAAATGAGGGTATTTATAACCCCAATATATTCTTTGAATTACCAGTCAGAAACTGGCACTATATACCAGTAGCAAGAAATGAGGGTATTTATAACCCCAATATATTCTTTGATTTCCCAGTCAGACAATGGCACTATATACCAGTAGCAAGAAATGAGGGTATTTATAACCCCAATGTATTCTTTGAATTCCCAGTCAGAAACTGGCACTATATACCAGTAGCAAGAAATAAGGGTATTTGTAACCCCAATATATTCTTTGAATTCCCAGTCAGACAATGGCACTATATACCAGTAGCAAGAAATGAGGGTATTTGTAACCCCAATATATTCTTTGAATTCCCAGTCAGACAATGGCACTATATACCAGTAGCAAAAATTGTGGGTGCACGTAACCCCAATATATTCTTTGAATTACCAGTCAGAAACTGGCACTATATGGCAGTAGCAAGAAATGAGGGTATTTGTAACCCCAATATATTCTTTGAATTCCCAGTCAGACAATGGCACTATATACCAGTAGCAAGAAATGAGGGTATTTATAACCCCAATATATTCTTTGAATTCCCAGTCAGAAACTGGCACTATATACCAGTAGCAAGAAATGAGGGTATTTGTAACCCCAATATATTCTTTGAATTCCAATTCAGACAATGGCACTATATACCAGTAGCAAGAAATGAGGGTATTTATAACCCCAATATATTCTTTGAATTCCCAGTCAGACAATGGCACTATATACCAGTAGCAAGAAATGAGGGTATTTGTAACCCCAATATATTCTTTGAATTCCCAGTCAGACAATGGCACTATATACCAGTAGCAAGAAATAAGGGTATTTATAACCCCAATATATTCTTTGAATTCCCAGTCAGACAATGGCACTATATACCAGTAGCAAGAAATGAGGGTATTTGTAACCCCAATATATTCTTTGAATTCCCAGTCAGACAATGGCACTATATACCAGTAGCAAAAATTGTGGGTGCACATAACCCCAATATATTCTTTGAATTACCAGTCAGAAACTGGCACTATATGGCAGTAGCAAGAAATGAGGGTATTTGTAACCCCAATATATTCTTTGAATTCCCAGTCAGACAATGGCACTATATACCAGTAGCAAGAAATGAGGGTATTTATAACCCCAATATATTCTTTGAATTCCCAGTCAGACAATGGCACTATATACCAGTAGCAAGAAATGAGGGTATTTATAACCCCAATATATTCTTTGAATTCCCAGTCAGAAACTGGCACTATATGGCAGTAGCAATAAATGAGGGTATTTGTAACTCCAATATATTCTTTGAATTCCCAGTCAGACAATGGCACTATATACCAGTAGCAAGAAATGAGGGTATTTTTAACCCCAATATATTCTTTGAATTCCCAGTCAGACAATGGCACTATATACCAGTAGCAAGAAATGAGGGTATTTGTAACCCCAATATATTCTTTGAATTCCCAGTCAGACAATGGCACTATATACCAGTAGCAAAAATTGTGGGTGCACGTGACCCCAATATATTCTTTGAATTACCAGTCAGAAACTGGCACTATATGGCAGTAGCAATAAATGAGGGTATTTGTAACCCCAATATATTCTTTGAATTCCCAGTGAGAAACTGGCACTATATACCAGTAGCAAGAAATGAGGGTATTTGTAACCCGAATATATTCTTTGAATTCCCAGTCAGACAATGGCTCTATATATCAGTAGCAAGAAATGAGGGTATTTATAACCCCAATATATTCTTTGAATTCCCAGTCAGACAATGACACTATATACCAGTAGCAAGAAATGAGGGTATTTGTAACCCCAATATTTTCTTTGAATTCCCAGTCAGACAATGGCACTATATACCAGTAGCAAGAAATGAGGGTATTTATAACCCCAATATATTCTTTGAATTCCCAGTCAGACAATGGCACTATATACCAGTAGCAAGAAATGAGGGTATTTGTAACCCCAATATATTCTTTGAATTCCCAGTCAGACAATGGCACTATATACCGGTAGCAAAAATTGTGGGTGCACGTAACCCCAATATATTCTTTGAATTACCAGTCAGAAACTGGCACTATATGGCAGTAGCAAGAAATGAGGGTATTTGTAACCCCAATATATTCTTTGAATTCCCAGTCAGACAATGGCACTATATACCAGTAGCAAAAATTTTGGGTGCACGTGACCCCAATATATTCTTTGAATTACCAGTCAGAAACTGGCACTAAATGGCAGTAGCAAGAAATGAGGGTATTTGTAACCCCAATATATTCTTTGAATTCCCAGTCAGACAATGGCACTATATACCAGTAGCAAAAATTGTGGGTGCACGTAACCCCAATATATTCTTTGAATTACCAGTCAGAAACTGGCACTATATGGCAGTAGCAAGAAATGAGGGTATTTGTAACCCCAATATATTCTTTGAATTCCCAGTCAGACAATGGCACTATATATCAGTAGCAAGAAATGAGGGTATTTATAACCCCAATATATTCTTTGAATTCCCAGTCAGAAACTGGCACTATATACCAGTAGCAAGAAATGAGGGTATTTGTAACCCCAATATATTCTTTGAATTCCCAGTCAGACAATGGCACTATATACCAGTAGCAAGAAATGAGGGTATTTGTAACCCCAATATATTCTTTGAATTCCCAGTCAGACAATGGCACTATATACCGGTAGCAAGAAATGAGGGTATTTGTAACCCCAATATATTCTTTGAATTCCCAGTCAGACAATGGCACTATATATCGGTAGCAAGAAATGAGGGTATTTGTAACCCCAATATATTATTTGAATTCCCAGTCAGACAATGGCACTATATTCCAGTAGCAAAAATTGTGGTTGCACGTAACCCCAATATATTCTTTGAATTACCAGTCAGAAACTGGCACTATATGGCAGTAGCAAGAAATGAGGGTATTTGTAACCCCAATATATTCTTTGAATTCCCAGTCAGACAATGGCACTATATATCAGTAGCAAGAAATGAGGGTATTTATAACCCCAATATATTCTTTGAATTCCCAGTCAGAAACTGGCACTATATACCAGTAGCAAGAAATGAGGGTATTTGTAACCCCAATATATTCTTTGAATTCCCAGTCAGACAATGGCACTATATACCAGTAGCAAGAAATGAGGGTATTTATAACCCCAATATATTCTTTGAATTCCCAGTCAGACAATGGCACTATATACCGGTAGCAAGAAATGAGGGTATTTGTAACCCCAATATATTCTTTGAATTCCCAGTCAGACAATGGCACTATATTCCAGTAGCAAAAATTGTGGTTGCACGTAACCCCATTATATTCTTTGAATTACCAGTCAGAAACTGGCACTATATGGCAGTAGCAAGAAATGAGGGTATTTGTAACCCCAATATATTCTTTGAATTCCCAGTCAGACAATGGCACTATATATCAGTAGCAAGAAATGAGGGTATTTATAACCCCAATATATTCTTTGAATTCCCAGTCAGAAACTGGCACTATATACCAGTAGCAAGAAATGAGGGTATTTGTAACCCCAATATATTCTTTGAATTCCCAGTCAGACAATGGCACTATATACCAGTAGCAAGAAATGAGGGTATTTATAACCCCAATATATTCTTTGAATTCCCAGTCAGACAATGGCACTATATACCAGTAGCAAGAAATGAGGGTATTTGTAACCCCAATATATTCTTTGAATTCCCAGTCAGACAATGGCACTATATACCAGTAGCAAGAAATGAGGGTATTTATAACCCCAATATATTCTTTGAATTCCCAGTCAGACAATGGCACTATATACCAGTAGCAAGGAATGAGGGTATTTGTAACCCCAATATATTCTTTGAATTCCCAGTCAGACAATGGCACTATATACCAGTAGCAAAAATTGTGGGTGCACGTAACCCCAATATATTCTTTGAATTACGAGTCAGAAACTGGCACTATATGGCAGTAGCAAGAAATGAGGGTATTTGTAACCCCAATATATTCTTTGAATTCCCAGTCAGACAATGGCACTATATACCAGTAGCAAGAAATGAGGGTATTTATAACCCCAATATATTCTTTGAATTCCCAGTCAGACAATGGCACTATATACCAGTAGCAAGAAATGAGGGTATTTATAACCCCAATATATTCTTTGAATTCCCAGTCAGAAACTGGCACTATATACCAGTAGCAAGAAATGAGAGTATTTGTAACCCCAATATATTCTTTGAATTCCCAGTCAGACAATGGCACTATATACCAGTAGCAAGAAATGAGGGTATTTATAACCCCAATATATTCTTTGAATTCCCAGTCAGACAATGGCACTATATACCAGTAGCAAGAAATGAAGGTATTTGTAACCCCAATATATTCTTTGAATTCCCAGTCAGACAATGGCACTATATACCAGTAGCAAAAATTGTGGGTGCACGTAACCCCAATATATTCTTTGAATTACCAGTCAGAAACTGGCACTATATGGCAGTAGTAAGAAATGAGGGTATTTGTAACCCCAATATATTCTTTGAATTCCCAGTCAGACAATGGCACTATATACCAGTAGCAAAAATTTTGGGTGCACGTAACCCCAATATATTCTTTGAATTACCAGTCAGAAACTGGCACTATATGGCAGTAGCAAGAAATGAGGGTATTTATAACCCCAATATATTCTTTGAATTACCAGTCACAAACTGGCACTATATACCAGTAGCAAGAAATGAGGGTATTTGTAACCCCAATATATTCTTTGAATTCCCAGTCAGACAATGGCACTATATACCAGTAGCAAGAAATGAGGGTATTTATAACCCCAATATATTCTTTGAATTCCCAGTCAGAAACTGGCACTATATACCAGTAGTAAGAGATGAGGGTATTTGTAATCCCAATATATTCTTTGAATTCCCAGTCAGACAATGGCACTATATACCAGTAGCAAGAAATGAGGGTATTTATAACCCCAATATATTCTTTGAATTCCCAGTCAGACAATGGCACTATATACCAGTAGCAAGAAATGAGGGTATTTGTAACCCCAATATATTCTTTGAATTCCCAGTCAGACAATGGCACTATATACCAGTAGCAAAAATTGTGAGTGCACGTAACCCCAATATATTCTTTGAATTACCAGTCAGAAACTGGCACTATATGGCAGTAGCAAGAAATGAGGGTATTTGTAACCCCAATATATTCTTTGAATTCCCAGTCAGACAATGGCACTATATACCAGTAGCAAGAAATGAGGGTATTTATAACCCCAATATATTCTTTGAATTCCCAGTCAGACAATGGCACTATATACCAGTAGCAAGAAATGAGGGTATTTATAACCCCAATATATTCTTTGAATTCCCAGTCAGAAACTGGCACTATATACCAGTAGCAAGAAATGAGGGTATTTGTAACTCCAATATATTCTTTGAATTCCCAGTCAGACAATGGCACTATATACCAGTAGCAAGAAATGAGGGTATTTTTAACCCCAATATATTCTTTGAATTCCCAGTCAGACAATGGCACTATATACCAGTAGCAAGAAATGAGGGTATTTGTAACCCCAATATATTCTTTGAATTCCCAGTCAGACAATGGCACTATATACCAGTAGCAAAAATTGTGGGTGCAAGTGACCCCAATATATTCTTTGAATTACCAGTCAGAAACTGGCACTATATGGCAGTAGCAATAAATGAGGGTATTTGTAACCCCAATATATTCTTTGAATTCCCAGTCAGAAACTGGCACTATATACCAGTAGCAAGAAATGAGGGTATTTGTAACCCGAATATATTCTTTGAATTCCCAGTCAGACAATGGCTCTATATATCAGTAGCAAGAAATGAGGGTATTTATAACCCCAATATATTCTTTGAATTCCCAGTCAGACAATGACACTATATACCAGTAGCAAGAAATGAGGGTATTTGTAACCCCAATATTTTCTTTGAATTCCCAGTCAGACAATGGCACTATATACCAGTAGCAAGAAATGAGGGTATTTATAACCCCAATATATTCTTTGAATTCCCAGTCAGACAATGGCACTATATACCAGTAGCAAGAAATGAGGGTATTTGTAACCCCAATATATTCTTTGAATTCCCAGTCAGACAATGGCACTATATACCGGTAGCAAAAATTGTGGGTGCACGTAACCCCAATATATTCTTTGAATTACCAGTCAGAAACTGGCACTATATGGCAGTAGCAAGAAATGAGGGTATTTGTAACCCCAATATATTCTTTGAATTCCCAGTCAGACAATGGCACTATATACCAGTAGCAAAAATTTTGGGTGCACGTGACCCCAATATATTCTTTGAATTACCAGTCAGAAACTGGCACTAAATGGCAGTAGCAAGAAATGAGGGTATTTGTAACCCCAATATATTCTTTGAATTCCCAGTCAGACAATGGCACTATATACCAGTAGCAAAAATTGTGGGTGCACGTAACCCCAATATATTCTTTGAATTACCAGTCAGAAACTGGCACTATATGGCAGTAGCAAGAAATGAGGGTATTTGTAACCCCAATATATTCTTTGAATTCCCAGTCAGACAATGGCACTATATATCAGTAGCAAGAAATGAGGGTATTTATAACCCCAATATATTCTTTGAATTCCCAGTCAGAAACTGGCACTATATACCAGTAGCAAGAAATGAGGGTATTTGTAACCCCAATATATTCTTTGAATTCCCAGTCAGACAATGGCACTATATACCAGTAGCAAGAAATGAGGGTATTTGTAACCCCAATATATTCTTTGAATTCCCAGTCAGACAATGGCACTATATACCGGTAGCAAGAAATGAGGGTATTTGTAACCCCAATATATTCTTTGAATTCCCAGTCAGACAATGGCACTATATATCGGTAGCAAGAAATGAGGGTATTTGTAACCCCAATATATTATTTGAATTCCCAGTCAGACAATGGCACTATATTCCAGTAGCAAAAATTGTGGTTGCACGTAACCCCAATATATTCTTTGAATTACCAGTCAGAAACTGGCACTATATGGCAGTAGCAAGAAATGAGGGTATTTGTAACCCCAATATATTCTTTGAATTCCCAGTCAGACAATGGCACTATATATCAGTAGCAAGAAATGAGGGTATTTATAACCCCAATATATTCTTTGAATTCCCAGTCAGAAACTGGCACTATATACCAGTAGCAAGAAATGAGGGTATTTGTAACCCCAATATATTCTTTGAATTCCCAGTCAGACAATGGCACTATATACCAGTAGCAAGAAATGAGGGTATTTATAACCCCAATATATTCTTTGAATTCCCAGTCAGACAATGGCACTATATACCGGTAGCAAGAAATGAGGGTATTTGTAACCCCAATATATTCTTTGAATTCCCAGTCAGACAATGGCACTATATTCCAGTAGCAAAAATTGTGGTTGCACGTAACCCCATTATATTCTTTGAATTACCAGTCACAAACTGGCACTATATGGCAGTAGCAAGAAATGAGGGTATTTGTAACCCCAATATATTCTTTGAATTCCCAGTCAGACAATGGCACTATATATCAGTAGCAAGAAATGAGGGTATTTATAACCCCAATATATTCTTTGAATTCCCAGTCAGACAATGGCACTATATACCAGTAGCAAGAAATGAGGGTATTTGTAACCCCAATATATTCTTTGAATTCCCAGTCAGACAATGGCACTATATACCAGTAGCAAGAAATGAGGGTATTTATAACCCCAATATATTCTTTGAATTCCCTGTCAGACAATGGCACTATATACCAGTAGCAAGAAATGAGGGTATTTGTAACCCCAATATATTCTTTGAATTCCCAGTCAGACAATGGCACTATATACCAGTAGCAAGAAATGAGAGTATTTATAACCCCAATATATTCTTTGAATTCCCAGTCAGACAATGGCACTATATACCAGTAGCAAGGAATGAGGGTATTTGTAACCCCAATATATTCTTTGAATTCCCAGTCAGACAATGGCACTATATACCAGTAGCAAAAATTGTGGGTGCACGTAACCCCAATATATTCTTTGAATTACCAGTCAGAAACTGGCACTATATGGCAGTAGCAA